>NC_051158.1:31370345-31522845 GCF_013339745.2 Dermacentor silvarum
CCAGTGATCGTTTTTACCGAAAAAAGCCCCTTTGCAGATGAGAAATTTAAAAATATAGAAGAGGACTGCTACTGTCAGTGGGAAAATAGAGGAGCAGCTCCTGTGGCGTCGCACGTCCCATTTATAATTTGCCCAATATATAATTTTTGATATGCTGCACTTGCTACCCTCAAAATGCAGGAGACTGTATGCAAAACCTACAGTAGCGTTTCTGACATGCTGAAGTAAAGTTTCACTTGTGGAGAACTTAGTGAACCAACTACTGATTCATAAATTGCTATACTAATTCCATTTGTAACAAATAAAATTAAACAGTTTTTTGTTGTTGTTGTTGAATGCACTCTTTATGGCCAGAACTAAAGGCGAAACAAGTTGTCTTAATTTTCATTGGTATAGAATGGTGTTTGGGCTTTATCAGTTTAACGAGAAAGGCGTTTGTCTCTTGTGGCAAAGCATTTGGGAGGAGGCCAAGCGTGGTCTTATCTCCAAGTCTTTAGGGGTAGCCTGTTGCACCTCTTTCTGAAAACTGCTCCAGAAGCAAAATTGTTTCACTAGCAAATTTTCTTATGGGGTGGACAGAATAAGCCCATCTTTTTCCGTCTTCTTTTTTCTTTTTTGTGTCTGTGCATCTTGAAAGACCTGCATTTATGGATGAGTACGAGAGAATCGAGGAGGAATTGTCCCAAGTCTATGCGGCGTACATAGTCAAGATACGATGCCTGGCCTACCTGGAGGAGCAACTCGAGGAGCTCGAAAAAGCTCAGAAGATGGAGTTTGCCGTGAGTGCATTTCGAATCCTTCCTGAAGACACAGAATGTACCTGCTGAAAACTGCACCTGTTATTTTGACACAGGAATATTGTCGTTGCTCTAAAATGCACTGGCCCGAAAAAAACACGTCATTTTGTTGAGAATGGATCGTTATTAATGGCGTATTCCGGCAGAGAAATGAGGAATGATGTTTAGCAATCTAATTGCTCGCTGTCCTAATCATTCCTAACACGGAATGATTTAGCAATCTAGTTGCGAGCAATCTAAAAATTGGCTCGCTATTCAAGCCATGAAAAAAAAAAAAAAGCCTGCAAAAATGTTTTTGTGCAGGATATCTCGCTAATTGGGTATTGCTTTGACCGTTTTAATCGAATCACTCTTCCACTGCATTGTTTTGAGCATCACCAGTGCAAATCATGGAGTGACAAAGTTTTGTCATTCTGCGCTTGTGTAACAATGATTCAGCAGATGAATCACTCTGCCGACTTTATTCAGCACATTGAAAGCTCGAAAATTGTCTAAGGGTGCTGTGGCTGAAAGCTTAAGTGCAATATGATTTTGTCTCAATTAGTATATTCTGAATCAATTACCTTCACTCTTCCCGATTAGATTCAATGGTGCGCTGCCTATACTATTGCAAAGGTTGGTGAGCCACTACAGTTGATGATAGCGATGAGAATGGCCACGAACTGTGCTATACTGTTTGTACACCAACACTGTACTGTTGATATACAGCTCCTGAACATGTTAAATTTTGTTCGGCGCCTGGCTCAATGTCATATATAAGAGAATCGAGGAGGAATTGTTTAAAGTCTACATAATATTGTCAAGATAGTCACAAACCTACAGGCATGGTAGGTTTGTGACTGGTATCTATCATATATACTACCCTGCAGTTTAATTCTGCCAAATACATGCATTATAATCACTCTGATGTGGTATCATATTAAAATACAAAAGAGAAATACTGAACTACGAGATATGATTGACCTCCCTTCTTTGCTGAGTGCCTAATCAGAAACCAGTAGCAAAACGTAGATGAAACTGGCATAGTACTTATTGAAGAAATCACACAAAGATGGTGTCAAATGTTGACAGTGTATCAACGTTGCAGGTACATGAACAGAGGATGAAAACAGCAGCACGGCAGGGTGACCACAGTTTGGCCAACAAGCCAGAGTATGGTGAGACTTTAGGACTGGGTGCCACAGGTAAGGAACTGTTTTGCGACTTAGTCACGACTAGGGTGGTAATGGAGATGTGAACGCGCATCGTCAACTGCTTGAGGAAAGATTACCCAAATAGAACTTTCACTCGCACTCTTTTTCTAAAATAACCTCTTGCAGCAATTACATGCTGCATAAATGATGCCAGGCTTACTGAACCACGGGGACACAAAGTGCCTCCAATACTCCATCGTAACACTGCTTGTTGTGCTAACTCAAGTAATTGATATACCGGACGTTTTTTTTTTTTTTTTCTTTCATCGAAAGGAAGTACTCTATAAGATCGCCTACGTCAAATAGTAAAATTCCATTCCTCTCCAGGTGTGGATTGCCTTCATGAGGCAAACACTCCTTCCATGACAAATCGTGATGTTGAATTAGCTAATTGGCAGAGCTTGGCTGATTGTCTTCTCAATTACAGACTTTCCGGGCTTGAGTTGCAATGCACAAAAGAAGCTTGGCAGTAAATCATGACAGGACCAATAGCGTCGAGGTACCCATCCCCAAAATTTGCTAAAAGTACATTAATTTTGTTGGTCCAGTTAAGAGCTTTGCTCCCAAAAGCGCCTCTCATGCACTGTGGTAGAAAACTAGAATGCCAATACGTTTATCACATTTTCAGGACAGAATATCTTGGAAGTGCTGCATATCTCGGGGATTCCTGCTGAATGCATATGATGTCAAATATGCAGTGAAGTGAACAATTAAAATGTTCATTAACATGTGTTAATAATTAGCTAACAGTTTGATTTGTTGTGCCATGTCCACCTTAAGTAGTCTGCCTGGAGATGTGAAATTTCACTATCTGTCACAGGTAATATTTGAAAAGTCAGTTCTGTTAAAAAAAGGGGAAAACAAAAAACGAGAGAAAAGGGTGTAATCACAACATTTAAGACAAAATTACTTTTTGGATTCATATTGCTACAGATCCTCCCATGTAATGATATTACTCTTAGCATGTGTTGCTCAATTTCATTGTACATTCAAATATCGATATACGTAACGAACACAGATATAACGAAGTAGACATAAAACGTTTCTTGACGACACCAGTGTGTAGCAAATATATGCCAATAACTAATATGGTGGCACGGTCGTGTTTATAAGTCGCAACATTTTTTGCTATGGAACTTTACTTGGCAGTTCAGCATGTGTGCTGTGGTTCTTCATTTTATGTCGTTTTCTTTAGTGGTGCGGCGATGCAATGGAATGCTAGCACCTAGCCCAATTTGTCATTTTGATAAATGTTCAGTACTAAAGCAATTTTTATTTGGCATAGTAAGAACGAGCCGGACACATTTGCAGTTTACATAAAATATTTCCTTGCGAAGTACAGAATCGTGCAAGAGCTGTAAAATGTATAGTAAGCTTTTCAACCTTTTCACAAGCCACCAAAATGCCTCGCAAACATGAAACGTTTCTTGCCGATAGCAGTGCGTAGCAAATATATGCTTATAACGAATATCGGATATAACAAATGCATTGTGCTAGATACGGCTTTGTTATAATGAGGTCTAACTGTATGAAGCGTTCACAGAGTGGCGTCACCAAATTTCATTCAGAAAATAAAACTTGGTCAACTTGGTCACTCCTGGAGACATCCAGGATGCCATTCAAAGGAAACCTAAGTAATTCTATTCACAATGTGGGCGAGGGAAGTGAAACATGTGCTGAATGCGAAATATTTGGCCATGCAGATTCCGAAAGCCAAGCTGCGGCTGGAAGACTGCTGTTTGGGTCCATGGCAGGTGGTGACAAGGTATGCCAAACACGTCTAGGTTATGTTAGGTCACATGATCGCAAGTGCTGTATGTTCTCTTTGTGGTTGCACTTGTCTGTACAGTTAACACATTGTGATAGGAAGTGTGGCCCCAGGATCTAATATCTGCAGTTAGGAAGAGGTGCAAAAAAATTTTTAAAAATTACTTTGCGACAGTGAACAGTGCACAATTATACATTTACTAATTACAGAGACCCGTGATGTTAAAGTCACTGTCAACAAACACAAAGCAACTAGATCAGCCTCAGTCTAACAATAAAAAGGTCCATCCATCAGACAAACTTTGTTTACGCTGAAGAGTGCACCCCCAGTCCCAATGTGCAATGCCTGCGAAGTTGTCGACCACTCATTCCTGCCGTTGAGATGAGCACAGGCACCGGGCAGCATGCCGATTTGTTGTTCTCAGATTTGCAATATGGGCAGGTCGTTGGAGGCCGCAGCAGGGGCTCCTCGTAGCTTGCTGTTAGTAGTGCCAGACGTTGTCTATTACTGTTACACCGTCTCTGCGGGCCTGGTCACGTTTGCCCGTGTGAGTCACACGGGGTCTGAAACCACAAGTGCCCGATCGAAGGCCGCGGCGGCCACACGCACACGGTCTTCTTTTTCAATTCAGCCTCCCTGGTGCACTTTATTAATTGATCCACCACATGTACATATAAAGAGTGGACAAGCAATGAAAAGCAATCGTTGGTAGTTCATCACTTCTTTTCGGCTGGTTCTTACCCTCTGCATCCAGTCTTTGTGTTGCTTTTCCTAAGCTGTGTATTAAACACACTCTTTAATACAATACGTAATAGGCACACTAAATCAAGCCAGGCGAATGCCATCTGCACGTCACAACTTTTGTTCCGAGCTTAGCTCTTGATACAGAGAGAGAAAGCAAAGAGAGGAAAGGTAGGGAGGTCAACCAGACAAGCGTACAGTTTGCTACCCTACACAGTGGGTAAGGGGGAATAGAAAGAGGGATAAGATAAATACTTTGTGATCAAAGGACAATGAGGCAAGGTCTTGGGCTTTTGCTCGGCCTTGTGCATTTGCTACGTGCTTGTCACGGTGAAGCAGGCTGATTAACGCTGCAGTACACAGAAGATATCTTTAATTGACAATGACGAACGGGTGATGTGTTGCCACAATGGTCTCCCAATGTTCGCCCACTTTCTTTTTTTTCTTTCTTGCACCAAAGTATGACTCTCACAGTTTGGCCCTTATGCTAATTTCCTGACAGTGTAGAACACCCCTAGAGTAATTTCTGTGTAGGCACGTGCTTGTAGGTACGTAATTGGCATTAGAACTTGGTGACAGTAGTTAAGGGCTTGCAACGCGGTTTCCTGTGTCAATCCATTCTTTCTGGTACGCTGTTGTTGCTATGCCACCGTCGTTGAGCCGTCATTGTGTCATCAGTTCACCCTCACACCGAATGGTTAAGGAAAACAAGACTTTGCCCCTCAGTGCCACTGGACGTCAAACTCAGCGCATGTGTGGCAACGTAAACTTGGAAGCTGGACGTGCTATCCACTGGTTTATTGTGCAGTAGCATTCACTTTTGCTAGCTTGTAAGGGGTCTTGCATGCCATTCAGACTCTGAGAGTGCTGGCACCTGTGCATGTATCTCGGAGGCCACAGTAAGCAATATTAGAGAGCTTTAGCTTGGCTGTAAACTTGTTATCATTTGTGCCATACCATGCTGCCAGAGAAGTGTACGGCAACAACAATGGTAGTAGCGACATCTGGTGAAGCATTGCCTAACAAGAGCACATGCAAAGCTAATAATGCAGTGACTAACCATATTCTACTCAACTGCTGGTGTACAAAGCGTTGGTAGCGACATGAGTGCAGTCTGTTTACGATTTTACTTCAACGATAACACTGATGTGACACGAATACTTTTCAAACGCACTGTAGTTAAAAAAATGCCACAAAATGCAACTACCCACTTTGCTACTGCTGTCCCCGGCTCTGATAATCCGGCCATCCTTAAAAGATAAGGAGTTTGCAGACAAGCTAAAACTCTTTATTATCACAGAGAGCTCTCCGGATTCAAGCTGCCAACATTGGAACCCTTCCAAGCTTCTCAGCACACTGCTTATAGAAGAGAGTCAGCAACGTCTCACACATTGTGTGACTGCATAGCTCTCTCATGCACGCGCACGAGATAGCGCCTGAGCACCTTGTCCAATGAGAAGTCTTTGTATCTCCTGATTAGAGTACTAGATAGGGGGAGTGGGTCCAACAGGGGCTCCCCACTGAGGCTTTTTTCATTGAGAAGGTTGGTGGTGCCACCGTTGCCTTCACCTGAATGAAAAGCTCCGCACGCCAGCCAGACGCTTCTCACGTCGGAGACCATACCGCAGCTGCGGTAGGGTCTCCAGTTTTGATAGTCGGTGGTGGAAACAGTGATTTTATTCCCTGCCGACCTGTAGTCAATAAAACTGAGAAAGAGCGCCAAAAACGATGCAAACGACACAACGATGGTGCATCATGCAGACGACAGCTACGCAGCCCGTGAGCTCGCCTCACCCAATGGGTGCTGCCGAAACAGCCGGAGCTTCAGAATAAGGCGACGGCAGCGCCGCCATAATTTCAGTGTTTGTTGCTTCACCCTCGACGCTTGCCAAGGCATTCCACTGGACCCACTCCCCAATTCTAGTACACTCGACTGATGATCAGGGCTGCAAGAGAAATGCATTTGGTGAAGAGAAGCTGGTGTCTATCGTAAGGATCCAGTGAACTCCGCTTTCAAACTGCGCAACAGTGTTTAGTTTCTCGACACCAAGTTGGCCCACAATAAACTTTTTTTTTAGTGTGTGTGTTTGTGCAAGTTTAAGTGAAACGCTTCTTTTTGTCGCAGGTGCTTGACTCGGACTCCGACCTTGACCTTGAAGGTGAGGATGAAGGGTCTGACGGCTCCTCGGACGACGACCTCGAGCTGGACCTTGAAGCCATGGGCGGGATCAAGCCTCCCAACAGGCGTTCCCAGTCGCAGTTCATTGACAGCGACAACGACTTTTGATGTGCTCGTGATACAATTAAATTCCAGCGACATTTGCGTTACACAGGTCCACTACGTGCTAGCCATATATCATGACCAATTACCTAGTCCAAACAAAAATTTAAAGGATAGGTGTACAAAAGTGCATGGTGATTAATTACAAGACGGCAAAGACTTTTTACAGTAAACATGTTAACAATGTGACAGTGTGTTGAGCCATCTTGATGCGGAGAAATTCAAGATTAAGGTTGTGTATTGGACTGAACCTTGCAGGCATTGTGCATGCCTGTCTCAATCACTCTCATGGCCTGCACATGCACAGAGCTATAAGTGATCGCTTTTGTACTACATGTGCTTCTTTTCTTGACACCATAACCAATGCTGGTTCAGTGCCCTAACCACCCTCTATACTGCAGCACCTCTTGTAGCTTGGATGTCGCCTCAGGACGTTAAACTACATCAATAAGTCAACACCTAAACTGCAAACCGAAAGAGAAGTAATCAGCACTGACCCAGAGCCTTCTGTGTGGAAGAAAATGAAGTATTTATTTTGTTCCGTAGCAAAAATAAACAATTTGACACATACTCTCACCAACTCTTGCATGCATAACAACACAGTCGACGGGCTTGGCACCATGAGAGCACAATAACTTGTGGTCCCAAACATATTGCTGCGCAGCTGCTGACAACGGCAGTTAAAAAACCTCGCGAATTTGTCTAAAATCATTGTAGCAACTTGTGTATTGCTGTATGCTGGGTACCAATAACTTAAATATTGGCTGTTGTGCGTGAACGGATGTGATGTCAACTTTTGTCAGCGCACATGCATAGAAATCCAGTGCGAGATGTGAAAAAGAATTCGCGCAGTAAACACCAAATAAGGACATTGCAAATATGTACACGAAAACCATCTCCTTCAACAGCGTTGCCTTAGCGTCACGCAGCAGCCTTGGTTTGCAATCCTGCTGTACAATAATTTCGAAGCACGCTTGGTGACAAAAACGAGGAAGCAGACAAGACGGCTACGTTGAAACAAATGCGGAATGAGCGACGAACGCTGTCTCTGCTCAGACATCCACATAGCCGGGCATGAAGAAAGTGAGCGCGAAGGCTTCCACTTCCTCGCGGAGCTGGTTTATCCGCTCCACATAGACCGGATCCGTCTCGAGCTTTGCCTTGAAGTCCTTCAGGGTTGGCCCCGAGTTGGCCTTGACTTCCAGGGCGAGGGACAGCCCTGAAAACCCACAAAAAGGTCATGATCATCAGCCTACTTGGGACCATTGCAGGACAAAGGCCTCTACCAGTCCCAAGCTTCACTGCTGCTCTTGTAGTAATAACTACACAATATCATTTCGTGCTATTACTTTCAGTATTTGCGGAAAGCTTGTACGGCAGTGCTGGTGCTTGTGTATGGCCACAGCCCAGAGATGTCGAAATGACGGGAACGCTGAAAAAAATGAGTATCTCGGACAATATCCCCTCCTGTGCAGTCGTGAATTCAGTTGTTCTCGGGCTGTGCACTCCGTTTGCAACAAATAAATGGCATCAAGGACCTTTGCTCTTTCTAGTCTAACCTCAACCATGCAGTATGAGCGCTAAAACATTGAATTCTTTAAGAATGCATAGTGATTTCCAGCATCCATAAGCCTAGTAGGACTTGCTATCATTCAAAGATCATGTCAAAAAAAGGAAGCACATTCTGATGCACAATTTATTTTTGTCTCTGTAAAAGTGATATCAAGGTTGTACTATTACAGAACACGGCGTGCCTTGTTGCCTAAATATTTAATTATTTTTGTTTTTTGTTATGAGGCAAAACAGGCAGTAATATTATGAAACTTTTTCGTAAAGATTCTCGCTTTTCGGGCACAACAGTGCTGAAGACGAGGAAACCAAAAGCGAAAATCGATCGGTACTACTTGGCAATCTAATACAACTGAGAAGCTTTGGCCTCAAAGCTATTGCGTGCAAAGACAAAATGCTGTCTGCGAGTTTGACTAATGTGAACTATATGGAACCGCCCCCCCCCCCCCCCCCCCCAACAATACCCGGTTCCGACTCTGGCATCGCGAGCCTCAGCACAACAGCGCAGCTGCCATCTGTTGCAAATGGATGGATAAACGAATGGCCACGTTCGACCCACTTCCTTGTTCATAGCTAGCGCTTGTTTGCAGTGAAAATGGCGACGCACGCTCCTACCTTTGTGGATGAATTCAGCCACCTTGACGATGTCATTCTCCTTGAGGCCCCGCGTGGTGAGAGCGGGGGTGCCCAGGCGGATGCCGCCAGGGTTGAGCGCACTCTTATCGCCGGGCACGGTGTTCTTGTTGCAGGCGATGGACATGAGCTCGAGCACGCGCTCCGCACGCGATCCGTTGAGGCCCGTGGGTCGTAGGTCGACCCAGACTAAGTGGTTGTCTGTGCCCCCTGCGAGAGTTGCGGGCGCATGAGTGCCACATGCAAAGATCTACAAGATAGCATGCAGGTAGGTGTGGTAATATTAGATAGAGAGCCTAAAAAACAGGTTTGCAAGGGAGTGGGTAGAGGAGAGAGAGCGAGAGGCCCTAGAAGAAGGAGGGCAGAAAAAAGCAAAAAAATGTAATTAAAATATAATAAAATAATACCACTTGAAATCTTCATTTCACTTTTGAGTCCTACTTGTCCAGAAAAATGAGTCGCCTTGAATCTACTTCTGGCTTTTTATACTTAGTCAAACTAACACCTAAAGTTCTGAGAGGAAGCCAATTGATTGAAGGTAATCAAACAAGTAATCAAGTGCTTGACCTTGCATTGGTCAAACTACAAAGCCCCTGTTGCAATGACAATGGCTCCTTACACTGTAGAGCATAGAGGGATGAAATGGCCATGTACAAGGCAAATATGGCAACAATCTGTCAATGCCTTTTGAAACTACGGCGCATATTAGGTCCCTGGCACTCTCTATCAAAGCAATATTAGAGCCTCGAATGAGGTAACTGGAGAGCATACAGAGCTTTGATCTGCACTAGGCTTCAATGGACTAATGATGACAATAAAAGCCAATAAAGACAAAACATTTCAGCACTGAGCTGGGTTTTCTAGCATAGGAAAGTTTTGTGGCATCCTGCACAGCAATCGCGCAGGGCTGCTGGGTGTTGCAGGCCAACAAATGTAAGACTGAAATGATAAGCGCATAGATTTTTATCCACCAACAACAGAAAGTGCAGGCAAGCAGATACTGAAGCATTGAATTGCTCATTGTGCAATTTCACACGAAATTATGCAGATATGCTGTATTGCAGTGAATTTCTGAAGCTCAAGAGGGCCAGTCGGTATGGCATTCCGTACAGTACCAACATGCGAGACAATAGAAAAGGTGACATAGGAGCGCTGTGTTGCTGTCTCCTCTGTCGTCTCTGTTTTCACTTTGGTGTGGTTTACAAGTATGGGGGAAAAAAAAGGGGGAAAAAAAAAACATTCACACTCCTGCAATCACGATCTTACTCTCTCTCGGTGTTATCAGTGGTACTTAGCTTTTACGGGTTAAATACACTGCATAGGAACCTCCACCCAGAGATAAAGAAGAGCTCCACGATAGAGGGGCAGGACAAACACCAGATAAGCGTCCAGGGTTTCAGATAACGATGTCCTTATCTATGGTTACCTACGTATTCGGCAAACTCGCTTCCCCCGCAAGCAATGTGCAAGGCTAACGTGCGAGCAAACACGGAAAGGATTCAGATCACATACAGGGTGGTTACACTGCTGGCACTGCATCAGAAACCACAAAACGACACACTCCAGATAGCGCTTGTGTTACACAGCCACCTCTTGTTATCGGATGGCACACGCACTTCAAAGACTGTGCAAGCATAGTGTGCCGCAAAACCTCGTGATCTGAGATGGAGAATGTAGACTACGGCCTAAACGCTTTCTGAGCAAGGGAAGGTAGAAGATCTTGGTGCTAACCTGAATTTGTACTTCTTACAAAGACAGTTTTGAGTTTCGTATGAGACACGGAGCATAACCAGGTCCTGTGAACTACACCTTTGTTTATGTGCAAAGTCTTACCTTGTGCATACTGTCACGTAGTGACGGTGAAGAACCAGACAGAAGCAAAACTGCGAGTCACAAA
The DNA here is from genome assembly GCF_013339745.2 of Dermacentor silvarum. Classification (NCBI taxonomy): domain Eukaryota; kingdom Metazoa; phylum Arthropoda; class Arachnida; order Ixodida; family Ixodidae; genus Dermacentor; species Dermacentor silvarum. The sequence continues at coordinate 31,381,225 of NC_051158.1, forward strand.
TTTAACGCTTAATTGGGCAAAACTTATGCCCACAAAAATCGAGTGATGCCCGAGGAAAAATGATAGAGGAGAGCACAGACGTCAGTCGTTGAAATCTCATCTACAGGTCGAGGTGGTCGGCTATTTGTGTGCAACTTGTCGCACATTCCAGCACAATCGCTAGTGCTCGCGTGTGTTCCAGAATGTACACTAGTATTCGTGTTGCGTGCTAAATCTAATTAGGCAAGATACTCTCGCTATAGAATTGGCGACAACATTCGGGAAAGTTCCGATACATGTAGGCATGTACCGAGCCAAGCGATAATGTGGCAACAGCGTATAGCCGGGGAAAAATTCCTGATAAATTTAAACAGAAAAAGCAGAAATGTTCACGTTAGACAACCAGTGCACTAATTTCAAAAAGTTTGTCACAATTAATTAAGAGAGGAAACTGAATTCAACCGATCATAGCAAGCAGAATTTTAATTCAGGGCCTCGATTTTTTTTTTTTACAAGGATTGTCAAAAATCAACAAGGTAAAAAAAGAAACAGCTAAAGCACGAAGTTTACAAATTTATAACTTGCGAACAAAAATAGGTACAGTCAAACACCTTCATAACGAAGTGCTTGGGACCTCCAAAATCCTTTATTGTAACGATAACGCACTGTACCAATCGCATAGAGCAGGCTAAGCATGTGCACCAAAAGAAAGCCTCTAGTTTTAATGAACGCAGGATATAACGAAAGTATTTTCAATGTCAATGTTGACTTCGATATAACGAGGTTTCAGTACTACACCAGCGCGGATGTCTTCGCTTTGACAAATTCGTTTTTTTTCCCTCTTGAATCCCTGCACCGAAAACGTTTTTGATCAGAAGCATCTTCTAGAGAAAAAGGACACATGCTTTCAGCTGTTTATGCAATGGGGTTTGCGGTGACAGGTGGCATTACGAACCTGAGACGCATGAGTAGCCACGGTCCTGAAGTTCCTTGGCAAGAGTCTTGGCGTTCTTGACGACCTGCTCCTGGTAGGCCTTGAACTCGGGGGTGCTGGCCTGCTTGAGCGCAGCTGCGATGCCTGAAACAAAACAAAAAATTCAAGGGGCACTTAGTTATCCCTACGTGGATTAATGCAAAAGCATTGCGACCACCAAAGGTCGAGGGTTCGACTCCCACCAATGGTCGTGGGTTCGAGTGGCGGAATGAACTCTAGCTTAATTAAAAACTGTGCCTTAATTAACTACACCTTAAATAACTGTACCTTAATTAACACCAAAGGTTGAAGGTTCGAGTGCCGTAACAAACTCTAGCTTAATTAAACTGTGCCTTAATTAACTTTGCCTTAATTCACGTCACCAACTGCCTCGACTGGCTCACTTGGACCATTGTGGTCAAGCCAACGCCCGATTTTCCACCTCATGAGCCATATAATGCTTTCGCATTAATAAGAAGCCAGTGGTGCTTATGTCTTCCCTTTCTATGAGCTGCCCGTAACCTTGTATGCTACACTTAACTCAGAACCTGACTCCAAGTCTGAAAGCCGAAATATATTTGACTGGGCACTCCAGAGTGCTCCGACGGCGATACTAGGGACGTGCATGACGTAATGGGAATCCTGGCTCTGTCCCAAACGTGCAAGCTATGTAGTATGAAGTAATTTGACAGGCCGTTTCAGAATGCTCTGACAGCGATACTAGGGCTGAACGAAACAGACTTACAGCTGCATCAAGAGAAACAGAGGATAAAACACTGTTGATCACCTTTCATTATTGCCACGTGAGCCCTCATATGAACCGATTAGAACTGGCCGAGGACTACTATTTCTGAAAACGCTGGACCTCACGTCATCGACATTATTGCGACACAGAGGAAAATTTGGTGACCTGGTGTAGCAAGCAAAGCTCTAGGTATGACAACGTGGCTCATAATGAAATAAGGAGTGCTGCACACATTTTTTGGGGGGATGTGCTCGGCCTGTGGCAGCTGACTGCCAATGACTACCAGCTTGGAACCGCCAATGTGGCAGGGTGTTGTCTTACACGGGCCTACTGGACATAAACCAGTGTGTGTTTAGGTTCTGTCTTGTTGTGGCAGGCACTCAAGTAGCATGTCAGTGTTGTCTTACCAAGAGGAGAAGAAGGGAAAAGGGGGGGGGGGGGTGAGGGGAGGCTGTATCCGCTTATACTGGAAATAAAGCAGTGTGTGTGGTTCTCTAGACACAGGGTTGCGACTCTGAGCACAATAAGCTCTCGATAGCAGTCACAGTGAGAACAAAGCCAGCATGTCATGAGGCATCCCCATCTCATATACCAAAATTGAATCTGGTTCGTAGAAACAAGTATCATAGCAAATTATTTAGGGGTACTCTGATGCTAGGCAGTACATTCTTTATTAGGGTTCAGAGGGTTTTCACGTTCATATCACCTTCAAAAAAAAGAAAGAAGACACGTCAGAAATGTCCTATCAGTACTTACAGTCTCTCTCTACATATAGAACTACTACAAGAAATAACGACGCATAGGCACAGTACCTGCAATGACATTGTTGTGGGGTCCACCCTGGAGTCCCGGGAAAACAGCCTGCTTGATCTTCTCTTCGAGGTCATACATGACCTTCACGCCGGTCTTTGATTCAGACCGCACGCCTGCAAGAAAGCAGAAATGTGCTTGTCCCGAAATGACTCCGTACAAATATCGAGCTGCGATAACTTAACGATTCTGTTCCAACCATAATCCTTTTTGCACTTTGTCATCGACCTTATAGCAATGCCCTGCCTATGTCGTAATCAGAACTGGCAGGCTTGAAACGGCCTGCGACAGGGATGGAATAGAATCGGCTAAAAATAACTGTTAGGTCGTGCTAACTCTAGTGTGTATGATAAGAATGAAAGTGAATTTGGTCAAAAGAAATTTTGCGTTACACTGACCATGGTTTGACGAGTAAAATAATGTCAGATTCAGAGGAACTTGAAGTGCAACTCATAGATAAGACTCAAGGAATAGACACAAGTTACCCAGAGTTGACTGATGACAATCTTGGAACTTAGAACTTGGATAACTTGTCAATCCACTTAGAACATGCAAGTTGACTGCACTATCTGAAACCAGAACATCAAATGCGAGAAAGGAACATTTCCTCCCACTCACCCTATGTTGTATTGTACTGTCTACTAAATGAATGAATGAATGAATGAATGAATGAATGAATGAATACTCTACCTTTGCGGAAGAAGATGAGCCCTGCCCGGGGTCCCCGCAGGGTCTTGTGTGTGGTGGTTGTGACAATGTCGCAGTACTCGAAAGGGTTGGGCGCCACCTGCGCGGCCACCAGGCCACTAACGTGAGCCATGTCAGCCATCAGCAGAGAGTTGTTCTCGTTGGCGATCTCGCGGAACCGCTTGTAGTCCAGATGACGGGGGTAGCAGCTCACGCCTGCATGCGACGGTACCGACCTTATTTTTCAAGGGCAAAGAAGTGATGTGCATTAATGCGTTGTGTTCGCTTATAGGTTTGCGTATTTTATGAATACTTTGTAGTGCACAGGTATAAAAATGAAATGATGAGATTGATAATTGAATTGAATAGATAAACTTGGCCAAGAGTGCGTTACTACTCCTTTGAAATCCTCATCGAGGAAGGAACTGTCATTCCTTGCTGGCTCATAGCTTGCGCATGCTTGATATTGTCTCGGGTATAAAAACACCGTGATCCAGCTTCTAATAAATCATTGTTGAAAGTAGTGCTTGTGCATGTCTCCTCTGCTGCTCGTTGCGCTTAAGGTTTCTGCATTGAATACCATAAATGTTATGTTACATTTCTGAAGTTTCCCAAGACCTGCGTTTTTAGGACCACACATGCTGCAGTGCACGCCTAACCAGCCATCGCATCCTTCGTTAACATTATCACAGTGTTGTCTGTGTGTAATGTAACATTGTGTAATGTAACATCTGTGTAATCTAATGTGTAACTGCTCATCGCAGCAACACATTCTCACGCACCGGCAATAATGAGCTTGGGCTTGAACAGAGCAGCTGTCTGCTGCAGCTTGTCGTAGTCGATGAGGCCCGTCTGCGGGTTCACCTTGTACGGCATCGACTCGAAGAAGATGGACGTCGCCGAGATCTTCTTCTTGTCGGTGAAGAAGCCGTGGGTCAGGTGGCCCCCGTCGGGCAGGTCCAGGCCCATGATCCGTCCGTGTGGTTCGACGACGCCCGTGTAGACGGCGAAGTTTGCTGGAGACCCAGAGTAGGGCTGCACGTTGACGCCCCAGAGCTGGGGGTCCAGACGGTACGCCTCCAGGGCTCGCTTCTGGCACATGAGTTCGATTTCGTCGATGAACTCGTTGCCACCAGTAGTACCTGCCAACGGGATTGGCACGTTGCAGTGCATGGTCAGCAGCAAATAAGATGTGACGATCACAGTGTGCGCAGCTTTTATGCTCAGCTCCAATACTGACATGGCTTCCAGGATTAGGTATGTTACACTGCTCTATTTCGGAGGCTGCAGTATCAGCACTGGGGCATTGTTATCGTCCAAAAGATAGTGCCACTGCCTGACCACTCAGAGAAAAGTCTGGAGACAATTCAGCACATTGAAATGGAATGTCAAGAAAATTCCCCCAGTCAGTACCATACGGAAGGTCTACCTTCCAGAAGCACTGGGGCAAAAAGCGGATGGGGGCATTGACTAATCGGCAGTCAAGATAAGCAAGAGGCGTTTAGAGTATTGGCGTACAAAAAAAAAAAAAAAAAAAAGCAGTGAAGAGATAGAGCCGTGTAGTTACAAATTTAGGCAACTAATGTAGTAAAACCTGGTTAGCTCAAAGAGGGTAGGTGTCTATTTGTCAACACCCCATTTCAAAAGTTATGCCATTAGAGATCATCATCACCCCCCCCCCCCCCCCATCATAAGATTTCTCTACTTCTTCCCCCCCAAATGCACGAGAAATCCAGCCAATAGTAATACTGTTAATGATGCGTCACAATAAGGATGAAAACTGGCGTGAACTAAGACAGAGAGCAAGCACAAACTTTTGAGCAAAGCTGTAGGCTCCCTGCTGTGCATGCAGGAATAAATATTTGGCTCAGGTATTCAAGGAAGCAATCTCTAGCTACTGGACAGGTTCATCTACAATGTTCAAAGAGTCCGGACGCCCAGCCCCTTTAAGCAAGAGAAAAACAGGGTTCGGACATCGCGTGTAGTTGCCCAACAAAAATGTCCTACTGCATCATCATCTCCCGACACGGAAAAACAATCCTCTGCACGTGGAGTTTTCAACAAGGATGCATGTTCAAGGATTGCACACATAATCTCTGCAATCGTATTCTTTTAAACACAACGCACTGTTGGGCCAGTTGTTTCATACTTTACAATTTGTTCGTCCCACGTTTGTTCCGTCTTCTTTGCCCTAGTGTTGTCATCGCTAGCGCTAAATCACATTTTGAAGTACCAAATGTTCTAACAGTCTGCCAAAAGATGCCAGACAGTTTCCCTTCAAAGTCAAGGACAAACCCAGAGAAAATGTTGGGACATTAAAAGCGCTGTTTCACACTAAATGCTTGTTTCAGATTTCCATAACAAGCCCCACAAATTTCACCTCGAGATTTCAAATGATGTGAAACTGTTTTTGGATCTTGTAACCACACATATATGAAAAATCCCCCAAATTGAACAAACAAACTAACAAACTAACCAAACAATGAAACAAACAAACAATTAAACAAACAAACAAAGACTACTAAGGCATGGCCTCACCTTTGCCCAGGGTACCCCTCTGAGTACTTGTTGGTGAGGCAGGTCCCAAGGCACTGGGTGACTGCCAGACTAGTGAAGTTCTCGGAGGCGATCATCTCAAGGCCACGCAGCTGCCGCTGCTTCTCCTTCAACACAAGCTGGTGAAGCTCTTCATCGCACTTCTCTAAAGGCTGTTGCATAAATCCAGGCTCCATGGCCGAGTCTGAAAAAGTGCATGTATGAGTGAAACCGGTGAGAACTATGGCAAATGAGTTCTGCAGAAGCTCACAAAGTGGAGGAAAGTCCATGAAAGGGAAAAATTGTCATCCGCCCGTAAGTAGCATGAACCTACAAAGGTAACCAATACGCGTTTCTCAGAAAGAACGCTTCTCAGTTGAAGAAAACTACGTCCTGGTTTGGGAATTTTTCTTCAACTGCAAAGCTTTCCAAGAAACCCGTACGGGTTTCCTTTGTAGCTTTGTTTTTCTTACGGGTGGACGGAAATTTCCTCCTTTCAATAAGAACTGTCCCCAATGAAATCATTGCTGTCAATGGCCAAGTCAAGGTGTCAACAAAAAGACACTGTGGAGCCCTTACGGGTTACTTAGTCACCACATAAGCCTAAGGTATAAAAGGACAGAGCCCTTACCCAAGCTTTTTGGCCACTATGTACGCCTTCCTAAGTAGCGACCAAGGAACCCTCCAAAACATCTCTCCCTTTACGCTTTGACTCAGTCAGCAATTTTTTTCATTATGAAACCAGATCATATAAACTTCCCCAAAATTTTGACTTAATTGTTAATCGTAGTTGTCTACCCCAAAGCTACTCTCAATAGAGAATGGTACTGAACTACACGAGTCATTTCATAGCAAAGGTCTGTTGTGTAGGCATGTGAGTGTAAACATGATTCGTGCATTTATTGGTACACAAAACCCTAAACTAAATCCCTCGCCTTGGTGGCTAGATCCTAAATGAAGGTGAACATGCAATAAGATCAATCAGTTAAAAACTAAACATGCAATTCACAAAAAAAGACAACCCTTTATGAAAGTTACTTTTGCTATAGTGACCTTTACTACATGTCACGAGACTTATGGTTTAGTGTAAGCAAATAATTATCTTCCATAGTTGAGCCTGGTCACACCATAATGAAGAAATTGAGATTCAAGATGCCGAAAGAATGCAGCAGACATTCTAGAAATGTAAAGTTGAAGTGGGTGCAATCAGGGTAGTAACCTAAGAATAGAAGAGCTTGCACAACACATGATAAGGATACCCCGAAAAACACTTAAGTGGGAATCAAAAGTGACTTGCTGAAACGACATCTGGTAACAACCGTCAAGTGGAGAGACCAGTATAATCGGCTCACATTAGAGCAAAGCTGGAGCTTAAAATAACTATGATGCTATACATAACCTCTACGCAAAGAAACTTCATAAGCGTGCTAGCTGACACTATTACCTTCACAAGAGGATCAAATGTCTTTTAAAAGGAATGGCTGAAGAGTTCCCATTCAGCTGAACAGTGGTACACAAGATAGATGTAAGCTTTCAAAAGCCTCTGACATTTCACCATGGCACTTCATAGAACTATTACAAAGAGTAAGCAATGTTGAGTTTTAATCTGAAAGAGTCAGATGAAAGTCAAAGATGTAAGTTAACAGAACAGAGAATACCGCAATGCTCATTCACCACTGAATAAAAAAACGAAACCTACAGCCCCAGCAGCGGCCGCAAAAGAGAAAAACTTGAAACTGCCTAAGTGTACATACCTGGTATTCTCATAAATATGAATAGATCAAAAACACTTCAGAAATGGCAAAATGTGAGCGGGAGCTGTGCGGACACCACTTCACAGGAACAAGCACGCACACCGAGTGACGGCTAACGAAGACCGTCGGGATGATCTTGTGCTTGCCCTGATAAGTGGTTCTTCAGTCTGGCCTGACCCTTATCAGGAGCGCGCCATAAACGTCAGGCTGATAAGATGGCCACAATTCCAGAACCGACACGATCTAAGAGTTGCAGCTCTAGTTTCACTTTCCCGAGCTTAGGTTTATTGGTTCCAATTTGTTACACACACGTTATGGCAAAATGCTGCAGGATGTTTCAAATGTAACAAATTCAAAGCTTTTAAGATGCGGAAAATTAACATGGCACTGCGTCCAATAGGTTATTCTGTAATCAGTATACGTAACATACAATGACAGGAGGAAGCTTGGCTGCTGCTGTTTAGGTCTGATAACAGTGCTTTTATTGAGGAGTGATAAGGTCCTATCTTTTCGTGTAAGATGGCATTTTTGTGGTTGAGTCTGACACAATTGTAATTGAATCAGAAGCTGTATACTGTCTACATTTAATGTCGACACAGTCAGCTTTGCTTCAAAATAAATAAACCGTATCATAGGCAAACACAAAACCACGTAGCCACAGCTTGAACGGGCAAATATCTGTTTACAACTACAGTGCGGTTTAAATTATACTGACGTGCATAAAGTGCTCAAAACTCGATCCTAATACGCTGTGTTAAATTTTTGTAGTGCACACGTGCCTCCTGCGAGCAGTACATCAAAACATGGACATGTTGTCCATGTTTCACAATTCACAAACATGTTGTCCAAAGACGTGAAGAGAAAATGTGCACAAATATGTTACTGCCTTGATAACTGAGGCCACTTCATGGCACCTTAAATTCTGAAACCAATCGCTCTAGGCATGCAAATGTTTGAGCTTGACGGCCGCACATTGCTTTTTTTTTCTTCCAAAATTACTCATTTCTTGAGGATACAGTTGCTGGAAGTACAACCGGCCACAAAAGTTTACGGACCACCGGATCTCAGAAAACTTTCAGATTCCCGAGCAGCCTGTAACAGTGAGTAGCCAGTAAAACTGTACACGACACTGTTGATAACGCATTCTAGTTGAAGCCCGAAATGCAAATACCAGGCTGCATTGTAAGGCTGCGGTGATATTCAGCTTTTCCCCAGATTTCACGGTCTGTAAATTATTTTGTGGCCGAGTGTATACCTCTGTGACACGAGCTGCATGTCTGTAGCTCCCAAGCACAATGTCAACAGTGTGTGTGTGTGTTGGTGCATCTTTTCTTTCTCTTTCACGAAACACACTATAAGGAAGAACTTTGGGCGAACTAACATGAAACGACTGCGAAAGCACGTGCGTGGTTGTGCCGAGCGCAAAGTCAAGGCCGCAATTATACTTGCCATCTCGCTCGCCTTACGAAAGGGGGGAAGCTCTCACGAGACGCCCAAGGCGAGACCACTACGCAAGCAAGACCGGCACATACGTCGACACGGCGCGATAGCCGATATCTCCGTATCAGCTCGCGCACGCTCGCGCGCGCTCCTTCGCGTGTACCGATAGAGGAGGCACTCTTTATCTCCGCAGCGGCGAGACGAACCGACAACCAGAGGGTGGGCGATACGTCAGTCGCGATGAGTGACGAAGCGCTTTTCCCGTAATCTCTGAAGCAGTGCGGCGACCTGTCTGTCGTTTGGTTATTTTGCGACCTTCTCTTGTCCCCTTTAACGCATGCCTGAAAGACTTCGCGTCGGCCGGAACATATACGAACGTATCAGTAATCAATACATGGATCCAATCCGTCAGTCAATTACTTCACGTCTGGAGTATGACGCGCGATACCATTGAAGCTGTGACGATTACTTCAGGTGGTGCAACCTGACGGAGTACGTACGACGTTAGATCACACGCCGGGGGCAATTAATGCACGGATATAAGCACCGTTTTTTAACATCCACTGACTGCTATCATATGGATTAATTGTTGCGATATATATTGAAGCAAATTAACACGAGAAAATGCGCGATGAATTCTGAGTGCATGGGTATATGCGCTACGCACATTACCGTCGATCTCGCGATTGTCCGCGCGCATTGAGTTCACTCGTCGGTAGTAAAGCATAAAATTGAGTAAGTACGTGGTTCACGCTGTCATAAATACTTACAGTTTCGAACGGGGACCGATGACGCGTCACCTCCAGCCGCCGACATCGCTGCAAACTTCAATGCGCTCGAAATACGGTGCTGAAAAAAACACGGAATTAGCTTCGCCGCCGAAGTGTCGTCCGATGCGCGCTCCGTAGAAAGGCGATCGAGTGACTTTTTTGACGTGTGCGGAAGAGAGAAGGTGGAGAAAGAAGTGACGTCTGCTCTGCACGAACCGGCGTGCTCCGGTAACGACAATTATGACAACCTAGATATATATACGAGGCGTTTTCTTGCTCCTTCGGGTTCGGCGGGGTCGGCACGGGACAACGAACTCGCGAGCAAGCGGACGGGGTAGCTAACAGAAAAAGTGCTACCCTTCTGACCGGTTTGGGGCGGCGCGGCGGCACAAACTGCTGCCTGCTGCCCAACTTGACCACGTGCGGAAATCGGTCCCGGAAACTTTTCAGCGCGAACTAGTTTGTGACACCATACACGTACGTGACGCCCCGTAGAATTCGTCCCGGCGGCACGGACGTCGGCAGCGCCACGTCTGAACTTTACAAATTCAGTCGCACCGAAACGATGTCTCACACTGCAGCTGTTATTACGCTCTTTCGCATTCAAGCGAAAAGAAGGAAAAAAATGCACAACTCGGTGCGGCGGTATCACAAACTTTTGGAAGGATACGATAACAAGTTGTGTAACATTGATCGCCGTGCGCCATGTCACGCAACGTGTCTAGATTCAGCAGTGTTATATCAGGGGAGCGAGATATTTGCGTTGGAGCAATTTAGTTTGAAGGCGCGCGCTTTTTCGGCAAAAACGTCGCAGCGAAACAAACCGCGAATATGCAAAACCACGTGACCACGTGGACGCACCACGTGATTCACAATTCGCATACGTAGCCCGAGGCCTCTGGGGAGCAAACTTGCCCAAAAGTACCTAGGAGACCGAGTTGTTCTCAGTCATTTCGTAAGCTGCGGATTATGGAGGAAGGAAACTTCATGGTTGCGGATATGTCTGACGGTGCAACCACAGAACACCCATACAACTTGTGCAACCCCGCACAAATACAGCGCGACTACCGTCTTTAATCGTGCCTCTGTGCTGTTTTGCGCCCCATTAGAACGCATTCATCATGTTGACACCATGGAAGGATCGACGAAAGGGTATTACGTATTTTACTATATTATAATATTTTACTCTTATTTTGCATTTAATCGAGGGCAAAAATCGGAGGTGCTCCCGAGAATTTGGGCGTAGAAAACATCGTGCGCCACATATTGAGCTAGCTGTGCTTGGAGAAACTGTAAACCTAGACTATACTGGCGAATCCAGAGGAGAACTCTTGCTCCAGCAACCGCAAGATGTGCATCATCACGTCACAGTCATCTCCACAGTCAGCAGCATTAATTCATTGTGGAGTGACAAGTGAAAACTTAAAGATGCGTCAGAAAACGCGTGCTTCGGGTGAATCGAATCCGAAACCACGCTACAGAATGAGTTCCGCGCATGCGCAACGAAGAATCGGCAATGATCGCGGAAGAAGCAAAACTCCACGAAGGAAGGAAGAAACTGCAAAACTCGGACAGCCTGCTAGTGCATGCACGAGTTTCACGACGTTGATTGCGAACAATCCTCGCCCCCACAACAACAAAGCGCAAACAGAACTGCATCGAAAGCTTAAAGCTGGTAATCTTCTGCAGCTTCTGCGCATGCGCGAACTGACGCTACGTATAAAACTGAAAATTTGTCGTTTTTATCAAACTTATGCTCAACGTTTCCATTCTAGCTGCGGCATTAACGTTTAAATTTAGGTTTACAGACGAGAAAAATCAGAGTGATTACGTTTATTCAAAACCATTTGGCCCCGCAGAGGATTTTCGGCTACATAGTCTGCCAAGCCTGGAATCAATGAGCAGACGAATAAACATGGCGCTCGTCCGTGCATCATTGCGTCTGTGCCGACAGTCCGGATTTATCTCTGCGAGATGCATTTCCACGGCCCAAGCTTCGAGAGCGCAGTTTTCCATTCAAGACAAGGAGGACTTCAAGTCTAAAGTGCTAGAGAGCAAGAAACCGGTTGTCGTCAACTTCCGCGCTAAGTAAGAAACAGCACTCATTCCGGTCTCGTGGTCACGCCTGTGGTGACGTCCTTAGCTCATGGTTTAGCTGAGCACGTGAGCCCACACGTGCGCTTGATTGGCATTCTGTTAACATACCAGAAGTTGTTAAATGGTGACACACTGAATTATAGGGATATGTCGAGGGATCTTATCGTGTAACCGTTACGTCCTTCGTACGCGTTCAGGGGGGTCGATCCTGATGCAATACTCGAGGCTGATGTGAAACTGTATTTCCCTTTGAACGGTTAGCTGATGATCGCGTTATCTTGCCCGAATTTTGCGCGTTACAGCTGGTGTGGGCCCTGCAAAATGCTGACCCCTCGCTTGGAGGCTGCGGTGGACGCTAGGGGCGACAAGTTGGACCTTGCCAAAGTGGACATCGACGAGCAGGCTGACCTTGCCTTTCAGTACGAGGTGCGTGAATACCTTCAGAGGAAACACTACCTCGAGGGTCAACTTCTGTTACCCTATTCGAATACGCGTTCTCGTTAAACAAAATGTTTCACGAGATTAAACAACTGCTCAACCGATTTGAATTAAATTTAGTGGCATACAGTTGAGAAAGCTTAATCCTGCCGCCTGTGGGAAGCATAGTTTTTTTCATGTGGGGCTTCAAGTTTTTCAAGAATTTCCGAAAATTGGTAATTTTTCAAGAAAATAGAAGCCCAAAGATTACAAATCTGAACCTCTGCATCAAAAACAAACATAGAACTTTTATAAACTGCTTACATTAGAGCAGCATTTAAAGTGGACAGATATGATACAGACATGGTTTTTAGTAGCACAATGGAAAGGAAGAAGATCAAGTGCTCCTTCCTTCTGTCTTGCTATTTTTCCCATACACTCGTGGCCCCAAAAACCATGTCTCATCATTGAAGCCAACTAGCCCAACAAGAAGCTCAACAAATATGATATATTTGTTTACAGCGTTAGCTAAATTGTTACAAAGTTTTGCAAAAGCCCTACTCACAAAATAGTAGTTTCAATGTTGTCTTCTTTAAGCCCGTTTCACATGGTGCGATTTTGTCTGCGAATTCGCACGTGCGAATTCGCAGCTGAGGAAAATAGGCTGCTGGACCCTTTGTGCGTGCGTTTTTTCGATGTTCGGCGTGCTGAACTTCTCTGCGAAAAACGCAGATGCGTTAGTGGCCACTGTAGCGGTGGAAACAGACGACCAATAGGAGGCGGCTCGCTCATATGTTGTCGCCAGTCAAAATGCTTAACGAGTATGCGAAAAACGCAGCCGCCGTAGATCCATGTGAAACGGAATTGCGAATTTCGCATATGCGGAAATCGTAGCTGCGAAAAACGCACTGCAAAATCGCACCATGTGAAACGGGCTTTAGATGTCCCAATAAGTGCATTTTACAAAATCTACATGCTTTTCTGTTGCTACGATACAGAGTTGTAAACTTGATGTTAGAAATTTTTTTAAGTTTGCAGTATTCAGCATTTACTGTGCAAAAAAAAAAAAATAGGCCAAAATAAAAGGCTTGCTCCCTACGGTCGTTATTTTTTAACATTTTATTTTAAATGCAACAGACCTCATCAGATCGATGCATTGGTTGCCGAGAACAACAGCAACAACAACAACAAAAAAGCTATTCCTCTTGTCCCATGTTATATTTGGGTAGGAGCTGTAAGAGACAGAACGAGAGCTGGAGAATCTGACACGGTGGCTCAGTCCCTGTGGCGTTCTGCCACTAAGCATAACGTAACTAGTTCCATCCTCTGCTCCGGTGGCTGCGTTCCGATGAAGGTGCAACACAAAAGCGCTCTTATACCTGGGTGTAAATCTGCCTTAATGAACCCCAGGCTGTCAAAAGCTAGAGCCGGCCACTACAGCGTTTCTTATAGTGCTTTCGGAGGTTCGCTAGAGCAAAAAATTTCGGCCAGTACCTGTACACCACTACATCAACCTTGGCACATTTTACTGCTTTTCTTGACTAGAGGAGATAGGTCGACAACCATGGCTAGTTTTCAGCAAGCGAGGAAACTGTGGCTTGGACGGGTTGGATGCGGCTTTGTGCGAGAACTGCGAAGACTAGTACAGCTCAGGCTTGGGAGTTCAAATCACTGGGGATTTGCTGTAGGGAAGAAACAGTGGCACTTGCATGGCTGCCAGCTCTCCGAAAATTTCCATAAGGTTTATGAATTTGGGCTCGTTCTACTATTTTATGAATGTTTCGTAAGGCTTTACGAAAAACCAATTCTGTACGCGAAAAAGTTTCGCTCTTAGGTCTCTGACCATACACCCATGGAGGTCTTCTGATTGCGAAAGGACACCAGAGGGGTACCTGCTTTGTGCAAGTTTATTCAGACAAGTTGATGAAGTAGGCGAAGTAGCCAAAAGCAAGGTTGCTGTGATATAAAGACAGTATGTTGTTTGTAAGTTTGCTGCGTCTTAAGGTAAATCATCTTTAATAAAGTCGTATGTATCCCACAAAAGGTATGCGCTCTGGACAAACTAAACAAAAACATGCTTTTGCCCCCAGCCCTACCTTCCGGTGTTGTGTTCTTGAGATTTTAAAAAGTTAATGGCAAGTATGCAGTTGAAGACATCTCGTGTTTTTCCAGGTTGAAGCTGTCCCAGCCGTGATCATGTTCAAGGACGGCCAAGTGACAGACCGTTTCTTGGGTCTCAAGGACCCGGACCAGATCAATAGCTTTCTTGACAAGGCCGTCGGGGCGTGATCCAATTCTCCGTAATTCATCGCCGTAGTTTGTTCTCGTTAAGTGTTGTAAATAAAGTCCCCTTGTACAAGGTTGGCACACTGCATTGCAAGTAAAAAAAGTGGATTTTCAACAGAAACAGAGATTACATCACAGAGTGATTTATTTCGGAGCCGACAATACCGAGTACAACATTCAGAATTGGAGGTGTCACATTTGGAGTGAAACGTAAACGCTGGAGGTATTTGTTTCCACACAAGGAGAGCACAGTGTAAATAATGCTGTTGTGAGGACAACTATAGAATAGAATTTACATGTTTACACCGTAGAATCTTGTACCACGATTAAAATCCGTAGGAAAATCTGGCACTGCAGTCTCAACTACCGCGAGACTAATGGGTAGTACGTGGGTTTTCCCGAAGCGTGGCATGGCTTCATTGAAAAGGCGCACTTTGGCTTCCTTTGTTCCATGTGGTTCGACTGTGTTGAGTGCTAACCACACAAAGTTTTTATTTTCAGCATCTTATATTCAGAACACATTATATAATGCAATGTCTAGTGTGTTTGGCACCGCATATTTTCACCTACCGTGAAAGTAATGGGTAGTGTATGGATTTTTCTAAAGCTTGGCATGGCTTCGTTGAGAAAGCACGCTGTGGCTACCTTTGTTCCTTGCGGTTTGGCTTGGTTGTATGCCAACCACACAAGGTTTCTTTTCTTCAGCGTTTTATATTGCCAATATGTTCCATCATGCAAAATTCTAGCATGTAAGTTAGTCTCCACACTTGCGAGCATGCTTGTCCCTAGACTCGCATGACATTTGGACAGCCACAATCTTCATGAACGATTACTATTGACGTTCTAATTCTGAACATTTCATTTGTAACATTCCTAAATCGGCGTGATAGTAGAAATGAGATGATAAACGAGGCTAAGCATAGACTTATGACAACTTTGGTTAATATAGGAAATCAAATTGGTTGTTCGAAGCTAGAAGGACAAATGTTTGAAAAACACCATCTACTACCCACCAATCCCGTGATCGGTGAAACACTGCACTTAAGCACATGCAGACATTAGCGCCAAATTTGCTCCTGGTGTGCTTAGCATGAAATTCTATTATGGCCTCTGAGACTGGGCAGCGGGTGTCACAAATCTCGGATGCAATTAATTTATGAAGCGTTGCACACTCAATTACAAGCGCTGTACAGAGACCTGCACTTTCTCCTTCATGTCATAGAGATTTTTCTCATGCTGCTCCTTTGCTCTTGCTCAAATTTAGCATCAAAATTGCATTTGATGGTTCGGATCGTTCATTATAACAGTCGACACTGATGCTTGCCTAGCTTTTCCAAAAAACAAATGAAAATCTGCCTTTGTCTGCACCTTTCATTTCGTGCTTACAGTGCAACCCCAGTGATTAACAGAAACCAATCTCAAAGGCCAGGCTTTTCCATACTACAGGTGTTGCAAAATTACATAAGACTGCATGTTTTTAAACATCACTCACTGTAAAGGGTGCAGTATTAGGCAAAGCCGCATTGCAATTCTCGGATAACTAGGGCAAGTAACAGCGCAAAGTGTTGTACTGAACACCAGGAGCATAAAATTTTCTCGGTGCAAACATTTTTTTTTTCTTCCATGATGAGAAGGAAAAAGCGCTGGTTTCTGTGCTTCTGCCAAAAAACAATTTTTAGCCTTAGTCTGAGTAAGTGAGAATTAAATTAGAAGCCACATTAGAAAAGTCTGTTACAGCAACAGATGTGTGACAGGACACAACAGTTTGGATTTGAGTGACAAAAAAAGAGAGCACCTGTAGTTGCATGCACACAGTGAAAGCCAATAGAGAGAGTGGTGCGGACATCCAGAAATGGAAGAAGGTTGACGAAAGAGCAAGTTGGCATTCGCCTGAATTTACCATGAGGCTATAATTAAAAAACTCTCATTGCTTCTTCTGTAGCTTTGTTCTGTTCCCACGTCATCACCAAGTGTCCCTTCTACACCACATTTCAGTGTCCGACACAAATAATAAACAAAACTGCAACTATGGAGAAATGCCACCCACTCAATGGCAAAGTGTAAAACTGTTGAAAAAACTTCTATACAGCAGTCGCATAACTGGACTCCCATGTATGCTTTACCCTGTAAACTGCATCTTAAGAGCCAAAAGAAAAAAAAAATTGAACGTGATGACAACAGCCATATACGCTAGGTTAGGAGTATGATTATCGTGAATGTTCCTCAACATGCAGAATGATAAAACCATGTTGGTACATTCCCAGCTTGTCGAAACGACACTGAGGAGGATCAAAGGAAGCTTGGAGTGGTATTCTCGGATGATCACTTTCGGGGATACGATTGATTTTGCGAGATTTCGGGCTACTCGGTACTCCTGGCAGAATGCCAAGAGCGCAGGACACAGTGGCAGGACCGCTCTTGTCCGTAGAGGCTGACGCATCTGGTGCCAAGTGACGCAAAATCTTGCGAAAGTGATCGTCTGAGAATGTGGCCCTTCAAATGATAAACAGCGGCTGAACAACGCAAGTCAACCACATCGTTGACTTGGAACCAACCTATGGAACCAACCACAGAGTTTCTTGCAAAATGGCTAGAGAGAACTCCTGACGCTGCTATTGTTTAGCTACCATATAGGAATGATGGATGGTACATGGATTGGTCTGATCTTCGAGGTGGTGGCTTCAGACATTCTTGTGCTTTTGTCTTTCTCAATTGCTGCACACATGCATCATCATTTCAAGTTACTGAATTTGTCAAGCAATATACTTTGTTGAAAGCGACCAACTTATAAAGTTGCAAAGATGTTTCAAGCCAGAAGGAAAAAGTTTAGGCAAACCCATACACACTACCAATCACTGCCATACTTTCAGCTATGTAGACATTAGTGCAAGAATTCCCTCTAGTAGCACCTGCAGAAAACTCTATGCAGCCAGTGTTTCAGCAAAGGAACAAATAAAAGTCCTTTTGTCGAAATGTTGGCTCCAGAAGGCCGATACTTCCATTGTTTGGCCACTGTCGATCAATTCCTGGTTCATACGCTTTTTCCTGTAAAATTCCTGATTCATACGCTTTTTCCTATACCTTTTACCCCTCAGAACATACCGCCAAGGTTATCCTGTGTTCAAGCAACACTGTCTTTACATCTGGCTAATTGCACTTCACGGCTAACCATAACTGAATTATTACTAGTGATCCACAGCACGCGAAACATCAAGGAACTTCCTAGCCGCAGCAGCTGTAGACAAATGGTAGCCTCAACAAGAACATTAGAACAAAATTTAAAACTACTAAATCTATTGCTTTAAACTAGCTGAACCATTTTTATTAGCTGTGTTGGCACAATTTTACTGGTGATGCACAGAAATTGTTAGCTGCACGAAAACATTTTGCACTAAACTTTTGACGTGGAGATGTACTTAGCACTGGGCTCGCAAACAACTTACAGAGAGGTTTGGAAGATTAGAAACGGTCACAACCACATCCAGTGCAAAGTTCGTGTAATATGCAAGAACATGAATTCTTGAGACATTTTGTTTCGTGGCTTGGGTTTCATACAGCTCTTCTCCACTTGAGGGAACACCAAAGACCGGGAGATGGCTTAGACACCAAGAAAAATGTGAGCGAAAACAGACTGCCCGTTGCTCCAACTTGTAGACCAATACTGCAGCAGTTGTTTCACTGGTTGGCAATGTGTCATCCACACGCTGACGCAGTGTACATAACCTGCGCTCTACAAGCAATCTCGGAGGTCATGCTCTGCCAGGCACTACCATGCCTGTCCACGCACAGAGGGCGCCACAGTACCAAACACACTGCAATTCACATGTTGACACTGTACCAATCATGTCGTGCCAGTGACCTCGGTGGTCATGCTTTGCCAGGCATTAGTATTCTTGCTCGAGTCAGATGCGCACACATAGAGGGCGCCACACGCCCTCACATAGTGCCACTAGAACAGAATGAGGCAGGTGGATCTGGCAAATTCTTCTGTAAGACGTGCTAATGAATTTGGCCAAACTACATTTTGTTCGTGTGCTAACTGCAATTTCATCAGCATTATCATCAGTGCTTGACTGCTATTTATCGGTTATAAACAGGACATACAATGTTATTGGCAGAAGGCTTTGTATTTTCAGTGTTGTTCCAGTCTTGTCCTGCTTACGATTTTTCTCATATACAAAAGCTCTGTTCTCAGTAAATAATGATTTGGACAGTTTAAAACAAGAGTCTTGTATATTAGCTTGATTTAGAGTTGCCTTTTGTGTCTGCCCCTCTAGCAACATAATGGACACTTCATCGCTTGTGGAGAGACAGACGACTGGGTTTAAGTTTGTGCAGAAGACACACATTGCGCCGACTATGTAGTGCAAATTACTGCGACATGGCTAATTCCCAGAACACAGGAGATCCATAGTGTAGGGGACATCGTTATACGTATGAACAACACAGCACCAAACATTTTCGTAAACATGACACTTATTTAACTTACATTAATGCCCGCTTACGGTACACTTACTTACGCAGAAGAAAAGGAAACGGGTGACACAGATACACCAGCCATTAGATAGATCTGGCACTGGAAAATGTTCCAGGGGGAAAAAAAAAATTCAGCGAAGCTGGTGCTTGGGTTAGGACAATGGCGGACAGTCCACTGTATAGGCTACGGACCATGATGGTATGTCAGGCCTGGTCAGCAACATTAAACCGCAAATGTACACACGTGGTTTTGGCTCACGCCAATGCAGACTCTAGAATTCTTGCAACGTTGGTCCTCGAGATGCAAAATGATTTGGAGACGAAAACAGCAACAGTGTGAGGGTAACAATAAGAACAGCACTGCACCAGTGCATCACTTGAGCATTATGGGAGTACTACTGAAGTAGAGTAACGCATATGATAACAAGGAGCCATGCTACCACTGTTTCTACATTGTTTCAAGTCGTTAAAAGCCAGCTGCAATGAAATTTCAGTTTAGCTAAATTGGTTATAAATGAGTAGTTCATACTATTAAACCACTCTTGGTAAGGCTGTAGGGCTGGTAAACAGCCTTTCAATGACACCCAAGCAGACGACGAGTGCACTTGGAGGTCAGCGGATATGACGCGAATTTCTGAACATCAATTGCCTCCATGATTTCCGCCACACTGCCATATCTCGGAGGTCGTGCCGGGAAGCCTTGCTGGTTCTCAACGTTGCCAAGTCATTTCCGGCAAGTGTTAACGGCAGTGTTTTTTTTTTTCTTCCAGCTTTGGCATATCAAAAACGCCTCTCGTTGTGAGCATCTTGTGACACATCCACTTGTATTTCCAACAAGGTTTTGCACAGAGGCTGCTCTTATCCACACTATTTGAAACTGGACATTTTATGCAGTGCAAAATTCCGTTGTAGTTGGCCTCAAACAACGAGGGCTGCTGCTTTTAGCTCCTAAGCCTTGCGCAGACTGTTGGTCAAGGCTGTCATGTGTGAAGGGAACCGTCGTCTGTTTTAGCTTTTCTTTCTTTTGAATAAGAGCATTGTATGCTTTCAACTTCTTCTACGGGACTTTGAGCACCAACAAGCCAGCGGTTTTGGCAGGAAATATGTTTGTGTGCGCTTCCATCAACGATGCAACACCTGATATTTGGAAGCAGTTCGTGTACTTGCTTGCGCGAGAAATGGCGAAGAGGCTAACGACAAAAACAAACTGCAAAGTATACAGTGCTTTCAACAGTGCTTAAAATGCAAACACACACACACGCGCACACAACTCGGGTTTCTCGGAAACAGCGATGGTATAATTTGTACAAGAAACAGCACAGTTTTTTTTTTCTGCTGCAATAACAACACCTTTCTTGGGCTCCCGATGTGCACAGAGATTGTTTCAGTGAGTAATAATAAAGAAATTATAAAGGGGCCTTCAAGTGTAATGCCTTCGAGGTTTCACAATGGCAATGCCGCTTTTGCAATGCCACAAATCTATGCTTCACTCACCTGGGAAACGGCGAGCGGTTGAATTCTTGCACTTAGTTATACTCCGTTTCATACATATCGGTCAACACTACGAAAGCTAGAGAGACTTTTCTCACCACTCACATCCTCTACCAAAAGATAGTGCGACACATGTCAGAGAACGATACAGATAAGCGTCATGTTTTTCGACGTAACATTAAGCCTCATGCTCTCATGTCTCAAAATATCACATTTATTAGGTAGAAGGCCTCGCAGATCTTGACCTATTCACTACAACTGAGCGGAGTGATACGTTTCTGTGACTAGTGGCCTCAGAGCACCGCTTGCGCTTACGATCAAAACATAGTACGTCGCACACTGGAAGTGCAAAAGTGGTAACCTGTCGTAAACCTTACGTCCAGAAGTTGTATTTGTAATATATGAAGTAGTTAGTCCGCAGAAAGCGTCACAGATCAAGAGCAACTGCACTGCGGAACGCACGGAGTGAGACTTTATGACCGCACTGCCTGCGTAGCATCCGCAGCGTTGCCTGCTAAGTATACAACGGAATATAGGATAGTTGCAAAGTTCTTGGCAACACTGATTACGGACCATGCTGTCCGTAATCGGAAGTGGAAATAATGTAGTATAAACGAATGTTAGAGACGATATTCTGAACAGGGCTGTCGATCGAAAAGAAACAATAAAAGGCCCTCTGGGGGCGAGAGGATTGTATGAAAGGTGCAGTCAACCACAAAAGTTAACAGGGCTGCTAAGAACTTCTGCTCTTTGAGGTGTGGCGCTTCTAACTGTAAGAATCACCGTGTAGGTTGCAAAAAATACTAAATATTGCAACACTGATTTCCATGCTGCACTCGTATCCAGGCTTTGTGGGAAATTACATTTTTTTTTTTGCAAATCCTAAGACCTCTAAAATGTATATACAGTGGAATGATGAGAGCTGGAATGATAATCTCTGGACATAAATTCTGAGCATGTTGAAAAATTGTTCTTAACTCGAAATCCAGCCTAAACTGCGTGTGAAAAAGAAGTATATTAGAGAATGAGAAAGGAAAGACCATACGAAACATATGGGTACATTTATGTGTGCTATGCAACAATGATGTATTTTTCTTTATGGGGTTTTGTATAGAAAAATCCGGGCACACTTTGGCACTTCTTATGAGTTGTGAATGCGAAAGCATTAATGTCCAATTGAACGCCGCTGAGCAGTCCTTCCGAGTTTTGAACTCCACGTGGACACAAGCGACCGCATTGAGACGCTGGGCACGTTTTGAATTGGCCTTACCGAGGCGCAGTTAGAATGCATGGACAAGGAATGCGTGGATAACACAGGCTTCCGAGAGCGAGGGTGATTCGGCACCGCAGCTATGCCCTTTCCTCTCATGCCACACCTGGCGCTCTGCCCCATCGAGGCACACTCGTGACGTGGCGTCGCGGACAGAGATAATTTAGGCGCCGTTTCGCTGCAACAGACGCCGGACGCCGGCTTTTTCGCTCAATGAGCCATTTGACGCTTTCGCATCAAAAATATGGAACTGGAACATGAGGGGGCACGGTAGTTGGAGCCTTTTTGTCTAACTTTGGTCACCTCGGGTTCCAATAACATGCACTGAAATCTCGGCAAATTGGCATTTTTTGCAATCTGCCCTCGCTGGACCGCGGCTGCCATGGTCGAGGATTGAAAGATGTGACCTCGCACTCAGCGGTAGCAACACCGTAGCCACTGAACTGTCGTGATGGGTTCTTCGAAGCCTGTCTGAAGTCCTGCACAGGAATTCGGTCTCTACCAGAGGTGCAACCCTGGCTACAAAACTGATTGGGCGATTGAATCAACTCTCTCGTGAGGGGGAGTAGAGGGGTGGTGCAATTTCTGTCAAAAGAAACGAAGCGACTACATGCATGATTGCAGACACGATGTCTAGTTGCTGTTCTGGTGTGTATGCAGGCTGCTCAAGAGCTCCGACGAGATTTGCTTGCTAACGGAATGCTTCACAAGTGCAGCCATGGCACTACCATGATTCAGTAACACTTATGATCACACTTTGTTGCTTTTAACAAAAGCTGTGCGTCGTCTGCTATCGTTTGAGCCAATGGCAGTAGAAAGCTGGGCCGGGATTTTGTAGCGCTGCCTTTTTCAAAGCTATTTTTCTTTGCGCTTTTGGGGTTTTTGTCAGAGGTCAGAATGATGCTTCGCCCGTGCTATCAATGGGACCAGCAGACCATAAACGACGGATAATACGAGTAGCATAGAATTGAGCGGAAGGCATCGCTACATGATACAGGCCCTGCTCTCTGCCCAAAGTTGCACACTGTACCTCGTACACGTCGTACGACAATAAGAATGCAGTGGAACATAACCAATCATTTTCGTTACCTTCACTAATCAGGGCATACTGCAAGGTCTAGACAGTCCTTATGGTGTGTGAACTCAAAAGCGGAGTGAACACTTGTGAAAAGTACCTTGAGATAATTCTGTCATTCGATCCTGTGAAACACAAGAACCCGCTTCTAATGAACAACAGTCAAAGCCAACCCATTCTCGAACATGACATTAAAAGCAACATTTCAAACAGGGCTCTCATATGCTGACAAGTTTCCTCCAATGTCTGCCACCATGTAATGATATGTCATCAACATGTGTAGACATCTGTCTGTGAAATGCAGGACCCCTATACAACAACATATATATATATATATATATATATATACATGGTGTCCCAGCTAACATTAGCCAAGGTGCTCAATGAAAAAAAAAAAAAAAAAGGACACTGCTAGGTATGATTTTCAGACCTACGGAGCTCAATCCTCAGGCCTCTCAAGACTGAACACCATAGGTTTTATAACTGTATCTTTGTGTCTGTTTAACCTTATTTTTTTTTACATGAACAGCTTGGCTAACGTTAGCTGGAACACACGGTATACAGTAAAACCTTGTTATAACAACGATGAAAGGGGGAAGCCAAAAGTACTTCGTTATATTCATTATTGGATGTACTGCAATATGAACCTCTGATATTTCAAGAGGAATTTCACTTCTTTATATCTATTATTACGTCATATCCCGTTTTGTTATAGCAAGGTTTGACAATATGTATGTATATATATATATGCCCAACGATGTCCGCTATTGCTTCTTGGGTAGCAGACCTTCAAATTTCAGCAGTCTGTTGGACAAACTGGAGTGCCAACTAAAGAAATCAACTGTGAGGTGGCTGTGCTATTGTACGAAAATGAAGGGAATGACCGTGATGAAGTACAGTCCCAGCGGAAAAAGGTTAGCACAAGTGACTGGTGGCCGGAGCGGCACATTCCATTTTCCAAAGCAGGGGTGCCTGTCGGAAAGCATGTTGTGATTTTGCCGCTCCGGCCGCCAGTCACTTGTGCTAGCCTTTTTCGGCTGGGACTGTACAGCCTCCCGCATTAAACGACTCGTGCACAGGAGAGTGTTTAGTGCACTTGAGAGTATTTCTGCCGGTCTAGCTGATTATCGCCGCTTAAAAGCGCTAAAATGATGCATGATGGACACTCGTACGATGTAGTTAAAAATGCGGGAGGCTGTACATCTGAGACCAGTCCACTAATGGCTTGTCAAAAATAAATACAACTATGTCCTCTCGAGCACTTCTGCTTGTCTTTATTATGGTTATTTTCTTATTTTGTTCCACTTTTCTTAGTTGTATTTCTTTCTTCTTTTTTAAACTGGTCTGCTTACCTCTTCTGATGTGTTTCTGTGCACTTGCAAGCACAATACAAATAAATGCTATTGCATTTCATGATGTTTCAATGTTTGATGGTGTTCCTGAATACAAGTTAGTGAAGCTGCATATCTGCTTGATGCATGCACATTCTTATATTGCGCATTTTGTTGTAAAACTGACCTGGGAAAGAGATGGTGGGACCCTAAATGCAATAAACGAGTATCCACATGATCCACTGGTAAACTCTGCAATAACAGTTGTTTCTGTTGTTTCTGTGGGTGCGGTGTTAGCTGATACCTGTGAATAAATGGCAGCTCTTCTGTTTGTGACCTCAGGACATCAGTTTTGTGAGGTCAAGCAGGAATAAACCAGCCGTACGACAGCTAGGGATATGTGGCGGTAGCCAAAACCCTTTATATTTTTCTTTCGATACCAGTAGGGCACAGTGATACCAGTAGTGGCATTGTGCCCCAATACAATAGTACTATTAAATTATGTACATAAAGGAAAAAAACTGTCTACCTTAGTAAGCTTGCTAAAGATGCCTTGTCGACAGCATTAAAAAGCTTTGCCAGTTCAATTATCAACAACAGACTCCTTGCCCTGAGAACCACTGAGTTCACAGCACCCCCAAGCACACTCCGTTTAAGTTGGCACGCCAATTTGTGCCTCGAGCCTCCTTGAGCTGCCCGTGCAAGCTGAACTAAGACCAGAGCAGGGTTGAAAGCTTCATAAATGTGAGACATTTTTCCAATGCTGAGCAATCTGATTCTGTGTCATTAACAGACGACACAAAAGCTGGCGACAAACCAAAAGCAGTCGCCTGCTTCTGTGCTGTTTACAGACGACAGAGAAGCAGACATCACATAAACAGCAGAAGCAGACACCACACACCAAATTGTGTTGCACTGATTCAGACAACTATGATCCAGCCAATGGTAGGGTGCCGTGTCGTCTGCTTCTATGCTGCTGGCAGATGACACTACCCCCCCCCCCCCCAATGTTACCCACTTGCAAAGATTCAGACAGGAACAACGCAGCCAGCGCAGTGCAGGGCAAACCGAAGAGACCTCTCCGACACAGTGAGCAAGTTGCTGCAGATACGCTAAACCGCATGTGGCAGAATGGTGAACAGTTCACAGCGTTCGCCCCCCGCGCTCCCGCTGGGCAAAACGCGCCAGTATTTGCTATTGGACCCGACGTTGCTGTAGACGCAACCGCTTGGCTCGCCCCTTCATGATAGTGAAGTACAGCCAGGGCATCAGCACCCGCACGAAGAGTACGAGGCGGGGATGAAGCTGGCGATCACCACGTCAGTTCGCTTGTTCACCACCGCCTCCAGGACGATGTCAGCCACGTCCTCGGGAGCCATTCCGGTAGCGGTTGTTTCGTCCATCACTGTAAACAAATGAGTAGCAATGTGGCTATTGCGCATGCCTTGCATGCTCATAGAAGCATGTGTAATCATGCACCAAAGTACCTAAGGAGTGCTAACAGAAAATTTGTCTCATTTTCGTTTTCTTTAATGGACATCTGTAAACTGTAGCTATGGTATGAAACCTTAATATCTTGAAAGCACAGCACACTTGATGATGACCTAAAAACAAAATGGCAAATAAACCTACGTACAATTTGAAGAGAATTTGTATAGATCGATTCAAACTTGAATTGATGTGGTCTTTCATGTCTAAAGGACAGTGTAATCTAAAAATTCTTTTCATTTTTTCTTCTTTCCTGGTAATCTCGATTGAAATGTTCTTCCCCCCTGTTAGCTGCTGTTTGTAGTAAATGGAAACGAGGTCTACTCAGGCTTCTAACCTGAATTGCCTGGCAGTACTGCACTGCACATAATCACATAATCATTGCTAACCGTTCCTATCTTTTGCATAAAATAAATATCATTATTGTTGTCCTTTCCATGCACTAATTTCCATGAATGGTGGAGGCAAACTTCTTTCTATATCACCGCCTTCATGAAACTATGTTACAGATCACGGAAGCACACAGGGCAAGTGCACTGCAGTTTTGTGGGTGGAGCTTGCGCTGAGAATGCTTAGGGTTGTTGAAGAGCAGTTGTATCATATTTAAATGGATGTAATTAAAAGCATCCACCAAGTGCAATGCAGTCTCGATTATGATGCAGGTTGCAGGGTGACGCGGCAATCGAAGGCGGTGGTCATGTGGTACCACACATCATTGGTGTGTGCACCAATCAGCCCTGTGTAGCGGATGCAGCCAAGATAATAATCATGCCACTGAAGGCTGAGTGCATTAATTAAGCACTTGATGGGATAATAGGGGAAAGAAAGTGAGAGAGATACTTCGTGTTGCCGAAGGAGCAACAGGACTAGGCTTATCCTGTGTTGAACGCAAAGAATGGTGGGATTAACTCTTTCCGTACTACGCTCATTGGGATTTGTTAGCCCACTATCGATGGCTTGAAACGCCGCTTTTGAGACCTTCCGCGCCGCTCACAGACATACTGAGCTATCGGACGTGAAGGAGGAGAACTATATTTTAGTTTTCTAAGCAGTTTGCCTTATTCCCACAAGGCGGTGATTTTTGAACACGCTCCGAAGTTTCGCGATCGTCAAAACAGAATGCAAAAATGTCTGGCTCCAAAAGTGGCGCGCGCGCTTTGGGAGATCGCAGATATCGCGATTTTGCTGCCTCTGTGGCTGATCTTATCGATGCATCGAATAGTAGCAAGTCAGAGGATGCTGTCTTTTCGTCGGGCTTCGAGTCTGAAAGCTACGATGACGCAAACCAGCCTGGAACATCGGCGGCTGCCGCCGGGCACGCCTAACTGTAGTGCTTGCGGTTAAATTTTTGTAGCTCTATGAAAAATTTGAATTTTTTCGGAGATAGTGCCTATCAGATGGCAATGCATTTTGTATATCTCATCATTTTCGTTAAGTTTTTTTCTTAGTAGATACAAGCATGACTTTACAGACTTTGTTAAATTTTGTCCCACAATCTTGATTTTGGCAATTTATATCTTCTTTATGACATACATCTCGTTCATAAAACCTTTATGTGTGAAAAGTGCATTCCAAGTTTGTGTATTACATAAAATATTGAGTGCAGTAGTTCTTTTAGAAAAAAAAAAAAAAGATCTGGCGTAACCTACAAAAAACACGTATTTTCCCCATGGTAGGGAAAGAGTTGAGGACAATGAAAAGGCCAGTTTGGTAGCATGTGAACGTTTCCGGTGACAAGGTCAGATTAGCAAAATGGGATAGCTGTTTATTGTGAAGCATTTTTTCGAAACTCTTGGTGTAGCCTTCGACCCCTACACCTGGCGTGCCTGGCATCATTGATTTGTAATGCCACGTGAAAGCCAATCCTGGTTTCTGTGATGTAACCTGCTTTCTTCTTGACACTAAACACTATGCTGCCCTTGGGATGCATTTTGAACAAGTAACACTAGATAATAAAATTAATAATTCATTGCACGCTCGATGTGAGACTTTACACTTTAATTACAGAATCAAAAGCTACCTAATAAAGCAACAAAATACGATATAAAATTTCTATGCTAAAGTAAAGGTAACTCTAGGGTTAGTGCGAATATTCGACATTTTTTTACTTTCAATCTAATATTAGGCTATTCGATATTCACTTTGGTTTGAATTGCTGCATTCGGAATTTTCTAATTAAAGGGAAACTGAGACATCCACCCAAATGTAGCAATTTGCTACAATGGAAACCCAACCGGGTTCCTCGAACAAAAGCCTCGCAGTTGAAGAAAAATTTGTCCTGGTCCGGGACTCGAACCCGGGACCACCGCCTTTCAGGGGCTGCCGCTCTACCATCTGAGCTAACCAGGCGGCTAGCCGATGGCAGGGCGAAGTCGACAACTCCAAGTAAAGGCAAGTGTATGACGTAATAGTTCAGCGGAAATCCGCTAGGTGGAGATAAGTAATTAAAGGGAAACTGAGACATCCACCCAAATGTAGCAATTTGCTACAATGGAAACCCAACCGGGTTCCTCGAAAGAAAGCCTCGCAGTTGAAGAAAAATTCGTCCTGGTCCGGGACTCGAACCCGGGACCACCGCCTTTCCGGGGCAGCCGCTCTACCATCTGAGCTAACCAGGCGGCTAGCAGATGGCAGGGCGAAGTCGAATTTGTCGACAACTCCAAGTAAAGGCAAGTGTATGACGTAATAGTTCAGCGGAAATCCGCTATGTGGAGATAAGTAATTAAAGGGAAACTGAGACATCCACCCAAATGTAGCAATTTGCTACAATGGAAACCCAACCGGGTTCCTCGAAAAAAAGCCTCGCAGTTGAAGAAAAATTCGTCCTGGTCCGGGACTCGAACCCGGGACCACCGCCTTTCCGGGGCAGCCGCTCTACCATCTGAGCTAACCAGGCGGCTAGTCGATGGCAGGGCGAAGTCGCCAACTCCAAGTAAAGGCAAGTGTATGACGTAATAGTTCAGCGGAAATCCACTAGGTGGAGATAAGTAATTAAAGGGAAACTGAGACATCCACCCAAATGTAGCAATTTGCTACAATGGAAACCCAACCGGGTTCCTCGAAAGAAAGCCTCGCAGTTGAAGAAAAATTCGTCCTGGTCCGGGACTCGAACCCGGGACCACCGCCTTTCCGGGGCAGCCGCTCTACCATCTGAGCTAACCAGGCGGCTAGCCGATGGCAGGGCGAAGTCGCCAACTCCAAGTAAAGGCAAGTGTATGACGTAATAGTTCAGCGGAAATCCGCTAGGTGGAGATAAGTAATTAAAGGGAAACTGAGACATCCACCCAAATGTAGCAATTTGCTACAATGGAAACCCAACCGGGTTCCTCGAAAGAAAGCCTCGCAGTTGAAGAAAAATTCGTCCTGGTCCGGGACTCGAACCCGGGACCACCGCCTTTCCGGGGCAGCCGCTCTACCATCTGAGCTAACCAGGCGGCTAGCAGATGGCAGGGCGAAGTCGAATTTGTCGACAACTCGAAGCAAAGGCAAGTGTATAACGTAATAGTTCAGCGGAAATTCGCTAGGTGGAGATAAGTAATTAAAGGGAAACTGAGACATCCACCCAAATGTAGCAATTTGCTACAATGGAAACCCAACCGGGTTCCTCGAAAGAAAGCCTCGCAGTTGAAGAAAAATTCGTCCTGGTCCGGGACTATGTAGCAAATTGCTACATTTGGGTGGTCTAAGTTTCCCTTTAATTACTTATCTCCACCTAGCAGATTTCTGCTGAACTATTACGTCACGGAATTTTCTAAGCATTCGAAACAAATATTAACAGCACTATGTAGCAAATTGCTACATTTGGGTGGTCTAAGTTTCCCTTTAATTACTTATCTCCACCTAGCAGATTTCTGCTGAACTATTACGTCACGGAATTTTCTAAGCATTCGAAACAAATATTAACAGCTTCGATTTTGGTGAGAAAGTCGCATTGCCACTGATTGACATGGCTGATAGCCAAGGCAAGCCAAAGATGAACTCATTTACCGTCCTTTAGGACATGCTCGTTTGATTGAACATTCACATAGCACTGACACGTACCTCAATAATTGAACCGATCTATAACAGCGATTGAAATTTTGTATGGTGTCTTGTTAAATCTTTCAGACATGATCCGCGTGCACAATGTCTGAAAAAATGGCAGCCACGAGAAACGTTTCGCCATTCAGGTATCTCCCGCACTCTCACTTTCACTGATGAGGTGTTGCTCGGACTTTTTAGAGCAGTACGACTGCTGTGAATAGATCTGCGTTATCTGGACACTACACCGCAACTTGGGTCACCGACCTACGGTGAAGCTGCCCTGGTTGGGCCTTACAGCCACGGCAGTGCAGCCGTGACAAAAGTTCACTGACTGCCAGTGCAGTGGGGGCTGGCAGCAAACAATCGCTAGTTTGCCGTTATGCTGATATGTTCGTATAAGCGGCTCATTGGTGATTGGACCGGAGATAACACGCAGGGGCTAGACTGAGGTCTGTAGTTGCGGTGTTTAGGTCCAAGGGCAACCAGCCGTAAGCTACAGTAGCGTGCCTACCAAGTTCGCCTGTGCATTGAATGGAACAGCTTAGGCTCACGTGCTGGAAAAACAGCTCCAAGGTGAATTTGCAGAACATAGTCCAAACTGCGGGCATTATGCGATCAAGTTCACATGCTACATCTGCACTTCGCAGCATCACGACACATGATATGCATTGAGCTATGTGAAGGGCGAACACGAAACGCCCCCGCAGCTTTGCCTGTCATAAAATTTCAAGTACGGTGAACTACAACACTGAGCAAAATTCTGTGAACGATTTTTGTGTACTGCTGGCATTGTAAAAATAATGCTCAACAATATATGTTTTTGTATAAAATATGTTTTTGCTTGAAACTGTTCCTTGAAATGGCACTGCTTCATCTTTGCAAGTAAAGCCACCTAATGTCCCATCTTTCTTAGATTTGTCAATTTCTGGCCGTTGTGCCAAAAAATTCCACAACTATTTGAACTATCTACTTTGAAATTATGTACTAACTACTATTCACTTCGAATTCGCTTCAAACCAGACAACTTCGATTCGTACAAGCGACTCTCTAAGGGCTCTAGATGAGCTAAGCCGGTTTACTGCCCAAAAACACTCTTTGGCATTCGGCAAACCTACCACAATGAGTATGTTTTCAAGCTGGTAGCAGGTTTTTTGACAAACTGAGTTTCGTAGTTTCGCAGTTTTGTAGTTACCATAGGGTGTAATAGATGGCAGTACAGGTCTATACCTATACAGCTCTATATCTACCCATACATGTCTAAGCCTAACCATTGGAGCAAAACGAGCCTAGCGTATCTGGTGTTTAACAAAGCGATACCGATGTTGCCTCGCACTCGCAGATGCTGCCTCCACAGAGTGTAACCAAAGCTACAGGCCTTACTTAGCCAACACACGCAGCCAGTGATGAAAATGTGTAAACTACAACTGCCGACACTCACCGCCATAGACTGATCCCGTGCCAGTGAGTGCGTTCATTGAGAGGTTAGTGCGTATGTAACCTGGAGAGACTACGCATACGTGGACGTCATACTGTGCCACTTCAGCCAACAAGCTGTCAAAGAAGGCCTGGGTTGCGTGCTTGGATGCCGCATCTGTAAAAAATTCAACCAGGATCTCGTTAAACCAATCAGGTGGCGTGTACGCACAATTGTGCACAACGAGGTTGTGCATCAAAGGCAAGAGCAACAATGACAATAATATTTAAAACATGTTGCATACATCTAGAAACACTTCCGATTGGACCTGTGCTGCAAATTTCAATTACATGTGTAAAGTGTTTTAGTAAAACAAGTTGGGAAGTAGACGGCTAGCTGGTTGCTCTTCAACCCTATAAGCCCTTTCAGCCATGTGCTATGGGACCTCCTTCCGAATAAACACCTACACGTGCAGTGATTTACAACATAAATAAAGTTTGATATGATGCTGTTATCATCTTGGGGCTCGGTTTCAGTGACATCATAATGGGAAAAATGTACAAACTTTTGTTCTACCAGATCGCAAAAAAATATCTGAAGTGGTGAAAAAGGTGCATTGGGGTGTTGCAGAGTTCCTACACGAGAAATATCAGTGGCAGAGGTGCTACCACCAAAGCCGGCTCACTGATCGTCAGACGCACTTTGAAAAAACACAGCCTTTGGCAAAAGTTTTGAGGCCGCAATTTGCACAAGCGAAGCTTTTTTTTTTTTTTTTGACCCATTTAAAGGTGTAGCTGAAACTTCTGGTACTCAAAAGCTGTGTAGGGTGGTAAAGAGTGCTCTCTTTCGCACTTTAGCACTTTCAAGTGCTGAGCATCACTTTAGCACTTTATGAGCATATGCAGCACAGACTGCAGTGCATGGAGCAGTGTTAATTCTCATTACATTTAAAAAGGCTTAGGAACATTTGGTTGAGGTTGTACGTTCCAGACCTAACAAATCCTCAGCACTCCAATGAACTGAGGACTCAAAACAGGGTACTCCACAAAGCAATGTCAGTTCTTGTCATGCTTAAGGAGCCTGAAATTTCTGACCAAGATGGTATTTTCCAGACAAGGCAAATTTTTGTCAATGATTTTGATGTGACCATCTGAACGGTGCGATCTGTTTTTGTACCGTTTGAGTAGCTTGGGGATCTCGTGACCGATGCTGTATGTCCAAGACCAAGCGAGTCCTTACTAGGGATTCAATACGGGCTGTACTGTAAAGAGCAATTGTCAGTTCTCATCATGCTTAAGTGGCTTCGGATCTTTTGATAGATACTGTATGCTTGAAACTGAGAAAAAGTGCAGACTTCCAACTCACAGGCTGAGCGGAATGGCAGGCCAATCTTTCCCTGCACGCTGCTGATGGCAACGATGGTTCCATCTCTCATGTCGATCATGTTGGGCAGTATCGCTGCAAAAGAAATTGGGGTAATGGGAGATCACTTGAGTGCCAGCTCACGGCCATCCACGAGGCCATCCATAATGCCAAGTTTAATCTAGTGGCAGTGGCCCTTTATCACGCTTCGTGCCCCAAGGCATGACTACTAGCTCACATTTCGCTCAATACTAGCTTGCTGTGAAGTTCCCATGAACTGCAGATGGAGTCATTAGAGAATGATAATACAGAAATCAAGGGACAAGAAGCTGCCACTACTTATTCTGCGTCCTTAAGTTAAGCAACACCACTTGACGCACTCTTGAATTACCTGTCATAAAATCATCCACAAATTCGACAGAAGCATAGAATGCTGTAGGCAAATCTGCAAACCCTTCAGCTAGCCTCTTGTTGGTGACACCACAATGATACCCAATGCACATCCTGCTGCACCTTACTTTTTTGTTTGTTACTTGTGTTGCCTTATACTACTTTTCTTAAAGTAAAGTAGCATATGAAACTGCAATGGCTGGTCTCAGCAGTGCTGGTTGATGATAAAGGCGAAACCTCTGTGTGGGATGATGGAGCAAAAACTCAAAGGGTAATTAAGGGCACACCAAATGCAAGTACTACAGTCAAACTTCGATATAACAAAGTTCTACTTGCATCGAAAAACTTCGCTATATCGAGAATTTCGTTATACCAAGGTTTTGTTAATTCAATAGAACTAAGATGGGGAAATAAAAATAGTTTGTTACATCGCAAATTTAGTTAAATCGAGGTTCGTTATAATGAGGTTTAAAAAAAATTTAATTATGGGGTTTTACGTGCCAAAACCACAATCTGATTATGAGGCACGCCGTAGTGGGGGACTCCGGAAATTTGGACCACCTGGGGTTCTTTAACGTGCACCTAAATCTAAGCACACGGGTGTTTTCGCATTTTGCCCCCATCGAAATGCGGCTGCCGTGGCCGGGATTTGATCCCGCGACCTCGTGCTCAGCAGCCCAACACCATAGCCACTGAGCAACCACGGCGGGTATATCGAGGTTTGACTGCATTAGGTCTGGCTATAGTGGTAGGTTACAGAGAAATTCAATGTATTCATGCATGAAATGTGTTATGCTTCCTATACTAATGGCTGTAATTAAGAACTGCAGTTCTGGTTTGTGGTTTAAAATGAAAATTCTAAAATATTTGTATTAGAACACGAAGCAAAGTCCCATAAAATAAGTATTTCAATCATTTTTCTTTTATCGCATTTTGAATGATCTCTGTTATTGCAATGCACTAGTCTCACATCTTTGGAGTAGTCATTAAAGTCGTATGACCAGTATGCACAATTGTGGCACGTACGTCAGGAAAAGTCCCACCTGAACGGCACCTTTCGTGCACTTGTTACAAATTGCAGCAACTCACCCTAGGCAAATAGAACGACTGGAACAATTACGAAAAGTCTGGTCCACCTGACTCTTTCTGCCCACGCACGACACATATAAAAAAAAAAGTACAATTGCATGTGAATAGCGCATCACAAAAAAGGAAAGAATGAGAACAAACAGAGCCTTCTTGTAATGAGTATAGTAGCATTACGCTCCCAATCAATGATTTATTTATTAATTGACTGATCAATCCATAGGCATAAAATTCCGAAGCAGCACACCTAATACGATAGTCACTCTAGGGAAGGACTACGGATTAATTCTGACCATCTATAGGTGTCTCCAACGTGCACATAAATCATGGCAAACTAGTGCTTTTGCATTCCACACACACACTGGTGTATGACTGTGGCCACTGGAAATCAAACGAGTGACCTTACAGCTCGCCACCAGAACACCGCAGCCATTGGATACCTCCCCCCATTGTGTTCTCCCTATTTACATTAGTTTTCTTCAAAATAAAGGCAACCAAAAGTGGGCAAAATGTCTTAAAAATAAGAATTGAATACGCCAAGCCCTGGAACACGAAGGTAATGCCTAACCACAGACTTCCATTAGTGGTCCGACCAGGGTTCGTACAGCACATCTGACACTATATCGAAGGATTTCAAGGATGCCGAAGTCCACAATTCCAGGAGGAGGAAACAAACCTTATTCGTTCATGTACACTGAAAAATGGTGATGAAATCTCGTTTTTCTTGTCTGCAATTTCTTGCAGCTTAAGCAGCTGCTGACTTGGAAATGCGCTTCAAGCTAGCTGAGTCACTTTTCGAAGTTGACTTTTGCATTGTAATGAAGCTTTCAGGCACGATAGTAGTGTTCGGCTTCAGAAAAATTTATATACTCGTCGTGCTAAAGCCAATTCACTGAAACCTACTTTTTGCCAGCCATTTCTAGAGCTTATGGCTCAAAAATGGAGCCATGATGGCTGCGGTGTGAAGCAACTAGCAAAACAACAAGATGGTTGTACTGCATGGTCGCTTGACCTTGCTTAATTTGTCTAGCTCCACGATGGCAACAGCGATTCAAACAAGCCTGTCATTGGCAGCTGTGGACATGTCACATTGCAATCATTTAGTGACACTCTCAAAAGAAAATATCTAAGATAGCTTCCCAATAATCTCCACGGCATAGCCCCTATGCAGAGTTTATAACTTTGAATGTTCAAAATTTGTCCCCAACCCCAATTTTCAAGGAATTCAAGGAGCACATCTATTTTCAAGAAGTTTTAAGGACCCTTGAATCTGTTTTTTTTTTTTTCCAAATCCAAGATGTTTTGAAGGATTTCAAGGAGGCGTAAGAACTCTGGCTTTGACAGTTGGCCACATAACTAACTAAGCTACTTTGACTATGACGAACCTTTGGTAAGTGCGACATGCCCAAAGTAGTTGACCATCATGAGCTTGACGTCCACCTCGACCGAGGTGTCGCACGCTTCCCCACGGTAGCTGATGCCGCCGCTGTTGACAAGGATGTCGATGCGGCCGTGGATGCGCAGTGCCTGCTGAGCCTTCTCTGCGATGGACGACAGGTCCGCCAGGTCGAGCTGGACCACTGCCGGTGTGTGGTGCCCCGATGGCTGCTGCAAATGTCAAGTTCCGTCTACTTTAATGACTACGTTTATGACTGGTCCAAGTGCACCCTTCTACTCTGTCTCATATGTGAGCCGACACAATTGCTTTAAGTGCCTGAGTAAAGCTGCATGCCCATTTTTTCACAAACTTTCTGCCTTTCCCAAGTCAGACAATTCAGGAACGTGAGACATCTGTACGTTGGTTGCACTATCCACACAAAAATTGGTTAAACTAAAATTGTACTGTGTCAAGTTTTGTTTTTATACGGCCGAATGGCGCAACAAAGGTTCTCTGTTAGTAGGATCTGTCATTTTCCAAAATGGCAGACCGGCACAAAAGAGCCTGCACACGTTTTTTTAACGATGCAGAAAGTCAAGAACTTTTTATGAGCTCCGATTCAGAGGATTTTGATGTTGATTATAAGGTAGATGTCTTCAAGTGACAGCGAGAGTGTCACTTCAAGATGCTTGGGAAACACCAATTATCCTAACTTCAAAAACAATTAGACAAGTCTTCGCTTGAATTTTTAGATTTAAGAATACTTTGTAAAATGTTCAGCAACTTATTGCCAATAAATGGCATTCAAATTTAAAGCCTGCTAATGCGTTACTTAGACAGAAATTGAAATTGTTGCACTTTCAAGAAACCATCCGGCAAGACAGCGGGTAAAAATGCCCAAAACACTGGGCACCAAAAGGGCTAAGCCATGCGTTGCTCTCTCTGTACGCAAGCAAGAGAAATGAGTCACAGGCAGATGGATATTTGAAGTCATATTGACAGTGGTCGAACAAGGAGCCTGGAGCCAACGTTTAGAGAAGGGCAATTAAATTTAAAAATTAAATTCTTGGGTTTTAAGGGCCACAACCACAATCTAATTGCAAAGCATGCTGTAGTGGGGGGGGACTCCGGATTAATTTTGGCCACCTACGTTTCTTTCATGTGCTCTTGAATTAGAGCTACTCAGAATGAGGGAAGGAAATGAAAAAACAGGAGACCGGGTTGCTTGGTTTTTGTTGGCTTCAGGCTAAGGTTTCCCTTGTTGCCCGCTGTTGACCTCTCTGTCTAAGCCACACAGCAAGATGTTCAGTGACACAATATTTTTGCAAGACTGACATTATCAGATTAGTCAGATTCAGCAATAGAGTGCACTTGGGCTCGCTTGTTCAATGACACATAGCATTTGCTAGTAATCTAAACCCAAGGGTAATGCGCTGGTTCGATCTCAAAAACTGCGAGGGTTATTTTGTTGCAGACGTGCGACAACACAATGACGCCTGACTAATCTCAATAGAGAGTTTTAGTTCATCTGTAAACGTATTAACCTTGACGGAATATTGGGTTGCCGGAGACAGCAAGAAAAATACCAGTAGCACCTTGTAGTGATGCTTTGTTCAACCAAAATGTGTTAGGTTTTCTTGCTACATGAGTGTCCTCGTCGAACATTAATAAGGCTGCATGTTAACGCTGCTGCCGATGTTCTACACCAACAGCCAAGTAGAATATGGTCGGCCACTACAATAATAAGTCAGTGTGCTCTCTAGTTAAACTCTGCGCCACCAGGTGGCGCTACCAACCTGGCCACTCATTCAGAGCATTGGTGGAGAAATAAACAAGGAAGAGGTGGCGCCAGGGTCATCACTAGAAGAGGTAACTTATAGAGATAGCCAAAATGCTAGACTGCAATAGATGTAGTAAAACATGATTAGCTTAAGCAGGCTAAGTGACCATTTGTCGCAGCCCAATCTTTAAGGGGATGCTGTTAGAAATCATCACCATGTATAAGTGTCCACTAACCGAGCATTCCATCAAGGGGAATATGTTTATCGGACAAGCCAAAACTGCCTATCAACTGGCTAATGGCAGTGCGAAGAAATTTCGCCAAGGAGCAACGTCCCCTGAATTTCCCAGCACCAATCTCCTCGTGCAAAGTTGAGCGTTATTGAAACAAATGTGCTGCTGACTACAAAACAAGCGAAGGCTGCATGCTCTCACCGGCACAGACTGCATGAGGTCATCCTTGACTCTCTCCAGCTCAGTAACGCGACGGGAAGCGAGGATCACCTTGCAGCCGGCTGCAAAGAACTTGTGTGCCAAGGCTGCGAATTGCAAAAAAAGAAGATATGCAGTAGAATCTCAACAGGAGAAATTTCATGGGATGTCGAAAAACACTAGGGCAATTTGAAATTCATATAATACATTAAAAAAACAAAAACAATACCACAGCACCAAAGTGAAAGTTAGGCGGTCTTGTTGACTATTTGCGGTTGAAGATCGAAGTCCTTGGTGGCTTTCTGGACCTTTGTTATCTCAATTTCGTTGAATAAGACGCCTCCGGAATGTGTAAAGCTTCACGCTTGTTCCTCCATCTACGTTGTTAGCTTACACTGTGTGCCACAGCTAGTGAACACATTTCAAGTGTCCAGGTCTCTACAAGGATCATTGAAAACCATGAATTCATATGTCGACTTGGCAACTGCACGCAGCAGCCATACTCCTCTTAATCTGAGGTAGGGCTCAGCAGCTCAGAAATTCGAATCACCTATTGTGGTCAGGGAAAGTGCTCCGAGCCATCCTAAAGCAGAACGCACTGCATTTAATGCATCTTAGCTAAGACGTTTTCAAAATTTGTATCACCACAGAGTTCACGTAAACTGTGATCGTATATTGAGATTTTACATGGCTAGACTAATTGACAAGTGTGCCTATAGCCTATTCTTGAGTCGGGTCTTTTTGCACTGTGATGTGTCTTCTTGTGACATTTTAGCGAAGCTGTTCAAGAAAAACCACGGTTCAAGGTACAATTATAAGACCTACACTAATGGCCTTAAAATTGCATCTTGCATCGTGTTTTCTCAATCCTTTCTTTTTATATTTTTTTTGTTGAACAGTCTGGACACCATGTATTTCTGCTCCTAAAACAGTATGCAAGACCTGATTTTTCCGCTCAGGACATCAAATTTAAGTGCTCAAAAAAAAAATGTCATTAAAGCGAGAATCAAGCGGCAAATCGAGTGCAAAGAGGCGTGACTGGTGTGAATCCAGCTTATCCAATCCAGCTTATACACACACACGCGACCTTACGGGTGAAGAAGAAAAATCGTTTACGTGCTTGGACTATAGTAACAGCTGACCGGAGCTAGCCCTCACGATCTGCAGACCTTATATAACACGTTGTCTTGTTCATCGCTTAATTGAATGCATTTTGATTAAGCTGGGCGGCACGAGAGAAAACACGTGATGGAACAGGAAAACAAACCTTCTCCGAGGCCCGAACTGGCGCCGGTGATGAGAACCACCTTGTCTTGCAGGCAGCCGGTCTTCAGCGAACCCCATCGAAGCTTGTAGAGTTTGTAGACGATGTACGGGAACACCAGGGGCAGGCAAATGCCCCCGGCCAACAAGCGAAACCAATGGAAAACCCCGGACATGGCAGTCCAGCCGGTCGAGGAGCCCTGAAAATGCCGGAGCATTTTTTTTTCTCTCTCTCTCTCTCTCTCTCGTAAGTCTTCCTTCTCTTGACCAGCACCGCTTCCTCGGAACCGAATCACTGTCGATTAACGCAAGCAGGGGTCAAACTGAAAGCACCGATAACGTCGTCTCATTCCCTCAATGCAGCTAGACACGGAAAACTTTTGAGCCTTCTGTACTCAACACAAGCTTTGAGTGCTACGTGATGTTCGATAGGTCTTCCGCCTTGACGGAAAACGCGATTGTGCCAAAACTCCTTTCGATATCGGCTCGGTATCGCGGCGGATACCGTGACAGGAACGGCACCGTGAACGATAAGGGATGCACTACCAATCAGCGTGGTTTGAGGCACTCACGGATTAAGACAGCGAAGGGTCGTCGGGGCCCACACCACGGCCAGAAAGCCAGCTGCTCCGCAATACACTCAGGTGGTTCGTCCATTCGCTCCCCCTTTCTCGGCCGAGATCTCCCTAGGGTCGGTCGAAGATTCCCCATAATCTTTGTTTACTTATTAACGCTTAATTATGTATTCATTCTTTTTCTTTAATTTTTTTTTTTTGCTTGCCGCGAGCGAAGAATTAAGCGCCGTTCAGCATCGCCACTCACCCGATCGAGCGTCATCGAGCGATCGGTTTACGCAGTCTACGATGTAGCTTCCTTTTTAAAAAATCGCGTCGTAACGGTGGTTGTTATGTCACGTCGATGCGAAATTGATCGATATGGTTGCATAGTGCGCGCGTCGCATTTATTGTTTTAATTCCTAAATTTGCTCCACGGCATCTGGCGCGTCTGTGGAGCACGAAGCAACAAGTTGCCTGTAAACCGTGTAATTATCAACGGAGTCTTTTGTGTGCATTTACATAAAATATTTTCGTGTCGATTTCACGTACGAACTGTATGAACACAGTTTGTTAATTTATACTTAAGCACTGGCGCATTCGTGATGGCATGAGGAGGACCAGCCCCCCCCCCCCCCCCTTCTCCTCTCGGAGCTACCTTTCATATGGACCCCCCCTCCCCGGTTACACCACTGCTGGCTATATATACAACAAATATTCGAATATTTAAAGTGACACTGCATCAACTGGTGGATCACTGCCTAACATTTTGGATTGTCACGTTCTATCCTGCCTTGAATTAGACAAGCAATGCAACATGCTGCTTTCTGCATCAGTCTTTCTTTTTTCATTACGTACATACTTTTAAACTACAGGCAAATCCTCTCCAACTCGTAGTGCAGTCCTCCAAAGCCATAGCATTGTCTTATTAATTGCCTCATCACTCTGAATTCCACTTGGGTTTTACCCTTTTTCATTTATTTTACAGCTGGCATTAACATTTAACAGGCACCATCTCGCTGTTATAATTTTTATTTTATACTTTAGTGGAAAAAAAAAAAAGCCATATACATAGGTGATGTTTTTAATAATTATTACTACAATGTGGCCAAAATGGCAAGAACTGTTTGGGCACCAAGCTGGAAATAACAAACCAGTACACTGTAGCTTAATTTGTCCATCGTCCAATTCACAAATTGTAAAACTGGGTTTTCTGCTCATTTCTTTCACGTGAAAATTGAAAACCTGTGTTTCTGGCAAGAGGTCTCTTCAGACGTGTAAACAGAAGTCTCGGTACAACGTTGAAGGAATGTTTATAATACATCTGAAATGCAATGTCTGGAAGATGCCCTTTTTGCCTCTAAAGTGGCAAACAACATGAATATCTTAAGGACAATGTGTTTTCAATATGCGTGTCAAGAAGGTACGAGCTGCCCGAGCATAGACACCTTATGACGGAGGGCAATACGGGATTTTTGTTCACCCCGGTGTCGCCGACACCGGTTGGTAGGGATGCAAAGAAAATGAGACGGCCATTCCAAATGATGACCCACTCATCCTCGCTAATATGAGCGCTATGTATCAGGCTTTGCTGAGCTCAAGCTCATCAATGTTCGAGCTTCTAACCTCGATCTCAAATAGTCACATAAGTGTGCGATTTGCAGATTTTTTTTTAAAACAGAACTAGCAAAGCGCTGAAACATGGGGCACAGTAAGTGGACATACGCGTGTGTGTCCCCCCTTACTGTGTCCTGAATTTTAGCGCAAAGCTAGTTCTGCATCAAAAAAAAAAAAAAAAAAAAGTTCCCAATGTGTTGCAGATGCATACAGGAACACCTCCCTAAACAGTTGTTTCTCTATGTTGAAAGAAACAAAATAAAAACTCAAATTTTTTTTTAAGGAAAAGAGAAAATGAGGCAGGCCGCAAGAAGTATTTCAGTAGGACATGTTTATAAACAAATGCTCCAACAATATGAAATGGAAATACACAGACACGCCCGGCACGTATATCATAAAATGGTACGTAGACGGGGAGGGCCAAAAATGGATTCCCCTGGTTTTGGCAAGCAACAGACGTATACCAGTTCACATACTATAGACACAATGAAACAATGATATGTTTGTACAAGAACATGACGAATGAGGCAGCAATAAATAACAGTTGTTTTTCTTACGTGGAAATTCATCACAAGCTCAACAGGGGTGTGTATATAGGAGAGAAACGCACTGCGACAATTTCCTTGTGCTGCAAGACAAGAAAACGTGGCACGGCTGGCTCCATAGTTCCCATGATGGCATGATACTTTGCCATATCCATAGAATGGATAGTTAAAGGTGTAAGCATACAACAAACCCAATTGAGGTAGAATTCACCAACCGCTGCTGCTCAAGTTTTTGTACATTCCATTTGCTCACAGGTCTGTCTTGAAATATGTTGCTTGCAGGAAGTTACTGAGAAATAGTGACGTGTTACACTACACTATTCTTTGAGATGACTATGTTTAAAGCAATTCTTATTTTTTCCATCCCTCATTACGTATCATTGTGCGCTGATCAGTACCTCAAAGTTGGTATGCCGAACTGTCACACCAAGTTTTTCTACGAGTTCTTTTGTCCCCAAAAACCAGTGTTGACTGGAATCGCCTGCCCACCTCCACCATATCTCCCTCACAGTACCTTGGTCGTTCAAGTCTGCAGTTGACCTCTTGTGACGAAATGTACTCTTTTTTTTTTTGGTTCACATTCCCACTCCTCTCTGTAATACCTCACAGCTGTGACAGTAGTTGAATAGATAAATATGTTTACTTTGGATGCCGCAGATATGCTGGGTGTGAGGACTTAGACATTTGAAATAACGACACCTGAAGTCTATCCAACCTTCATGCAGCTTTTCAGCGTCGTAAATTTTGTTTGCACCCCATTTGCTGATATCTGCTGCAGTCGGATATGTTGTCTGCAAGACGTTGTCAAAACAGAGTGACAAACACAGCAGCATCATGTCATTCTTCAGCATGACGAGTATATTTACCTCAGCCTACCACAGGAACTTCATCTTTGAGATAACTGCATCTTGAGGCTATCTAATCTCGCAATGTTTTGTCCATGGTGCATGTTTATTTAAGTTGAAAAATGTCATGCACAGCCTTCACCACGTTTTACACTGTGTCATTGTGTTCAGAGAAGCAGTTCGCTGAGAGTAAAGTGAAACGCACGGAGGTGTTTGTGAAATTTGCAAGTTTTTAACTTTGCCCAAGACGTGTGCACTTGAAATGGTGCAGAACATACGGAAGGGCGTGCTCTGTAGTTACCCCGTTTCATTCGTTGAAGAGTGTATGTAGTGAGGCAAATCCTGGTTTCTCTCACACTTATCGGAAGCCAAATATGTGAAAAGAGAGCCAGATTTTAACCTGTTCCATAAATGCACTACAGTTTATAGGATAACGGGACAATGAAGATGCCAATGGCAGGAGTAACGTTGGCAGTGCCACAAATTGTTAAAAAGTTATTTGCTGTGTGTCATTGTTCTTGCAGAAGGAAAAAAAAATATAAATCCCGTGTACACTGATGAGTGTTGCTGATGATGCGCTTGCACCAGAAGAAACTTTGCACATGGTTGCCCCAAATAAAGCTCTCCATGCTGTGGTTCACATCTGTTTCACAAGATGGCGCCACCAGCACAGCTGCGTACGTCGATATCTCCAGCGTTTCGGTATTCCGTTAAAAACTCGACTACGATTACGGAAAAGCTAAAACTATTTAACGGACTCTCGAGAACAAATGACCATCCCGTAAAACTATAGAACTGTCTTTTGAGCAAAACCGTGCGACATCTTCTTGTAATGCAGCACTGGAAAAAGACCTCAGAGGCATGTCGCGTGGTCGCCACAGACGCCGCGGGCGCCGTGAGAAAGCTCGTTTTTAGGGTTACGTGCATTCACACACACAAACACTCAAAAAGTTGTTTTCGTTGGCTTGTGCACAAAGTGTCGCAGTGAACGTGCTGGCCAAGCTCTTTCTGAAGGCTTTGTGATACAGAAGCAGAGAGAGAGAGAGCTTGCTTGTGCAGTTATTCACTAGCGGTATTTCTTTCAATAAAATTTGAAATAAAGCAAGAAAATCTCACTGCTCGTTCAACAAACAGCAATCTCGGACCACTTAGTGACTAAAAGAGGCATACCCCACTTAAGAGAATGGCCCCGACCAGGAACAGCATCATGTAAGTGATAAAATGTACATACAACAGCGATGAATGAACAGTCATCCACAAAAGCTTACGGTGCACGTGTTCCACAACAAATGTGAACTTCTGCCCTGTTAAGGCGAGGTGCTTCAAATTTAATGAGTCCTACCCAGCAACAAGAATTCACGATCGCCAGTCAGCTCCTATGTAAAGGAGTACGTTTATCTAGGTCAATTACTCACAGGGGACCCTGATCATGAGAAAGAAATTTACAGACGAATAAAATTGGGTTGGAGTGCATACGGAAGGCATTGCTAAATCCTGACTGGGAGCTTACTGCTGTCGTTGAAAAGAAAAGTGTACAATCATTGCCTTCGTCCTGCAGTGGAGATAAATATAGGCTGGTGATGATGATGACCCAGCAAACTCACAAGGCTGAAGGAAGTTTCCCTGAGGAAGATGTAGGTTGGGACAGCCCTCACTTGTGCTGTCGCCTGCAAGTGTGAGGGCTTTAACCAAGGACCACGCCACCTGCCCCAACTTTACGACTCTGGCACAAGAAGTCGAAGTGCACCATCTCCTGTGGACTTGCCCTGGCACGTGACACGTCTGGGTGTCATTGCTCAGATGGCCTAGCTTCAGCAGTGACCGGCATGCTGACTGCAGCAAGAGGAGTCAGGATGACGGTCATCACAGAGTTTTACTGGACTTTCTGCACGATGTGAGGTTACATTCATTTTTATGGTCTTATTACTGTGTCTCAAGGCAGTCCTTAAAGGGAAAAAAAAAAGGTTTATGGTTCACTGTGTAGGTCTCGAAGGCTACTACAGACTGAAACATTTAATTTGTGGCTATGCCCTCATCCTTCATAGGGAATGGTTTTTTTTTCACACATCCCGTGTCCCGTAAACTTTTGTGGCCAACTGTAAAAAAGAGAACCTAAAAGACTAGATGCAAGGGAGGGAACGGTAGAAGCCCGCTAGCAGAAATACAGCACGGCAAACATAAACGAAGCACCTCCTCATCGAATGCACCGAGTAAAAAAGCTGCATCGACACTGCACATTCAACGCACTGTATAAAAAGAAAATCTGCATTCAGGTACAGAATTCAACATTGTTGCACACATCAAAGAAAACTACTGCCAGCACTTGGAACAAAACTTGTAACAGGAACACAATTGCCCGCTTGAGCGTTTGAGTCGAGTTCATCCAGTAAAGAAAGGTTCAGATCATTACGTCTCAGCACAGACAAAAAAAAAAGTGATATCACAAAGAAACTGACATAGAAAATGAGCAATCTGTACGAGGCAAGAGGGGCCACTCAGCCACCAGGTCACAGTAAAGAACTCAAAGTACGGTTTAAAGGCTCAACCACAAGAAGCGAGTGCCATGTGTCTCGT
This sequence comes from Dermacentor silvarum, assembly GCF_013339745.2. Classification (NCBI taxonomy): domain Eukaryota; kingdom Metazoa; phylum Arthropoda; class Arachnida; order Ixodida; family Ixodidae; genus Dermacentor; species Dermacentor silvarum. The sequence continues at coordinate 31,426,111 of NC_051158.1, forward strand.
CGGTGCGGGTGAGCATCTACAATGGGAGAAAGTTATACAACGAGAAAGCTATGACAGCACTCACCGCACAAGCTACCTCGATGTCGGCAGAAAAATCGCGAAAATATTTTATTGCACGTCAGCCCTGCAAGGACTGCAAAGCAGCGAATGACACACGTTGGTCATTTTCTTTTTGCCACCTATTGGACTCTCAGTAATATGACTGAACTTCCCACGACAACGTCACGTTGCGGTCAAGCTGTAGTAAACAATAATTACGGGATGGGACAGATGAAAACATTGTACAGTTAATGTAAAAAGTTTGTGAACTGCTAGATTTGAGAAAAATGTTGAGTTTCCGAGCAGTTTAAGCCGTAGACAGCAAATCTGTACAGCGCTACAACGATCAGAGATACCATGGTTAAACCATGACTCAATGAAGTCAGTGAGACCACGGAATTATTTCTTTAAATCGAAAACTTTGTTAAATCAAAAACACTTAAAGGCCAGCTGCAACAGACATTCCTTTTGGCTAAATTTGTTACAAATGAACAGCATTATACCACTGAAGCAATGTGATAGCATCACCAAAACTGCTGTGGTGCAGGAGCTGGCAAGCGTCGCCAGACCTGCTCTACAGTTCAGGTGATGTTCAGTTCAAACTGTCGTGCCAATTGGTTTACTGTAGGAATAAGTAAACAATTTTCGAGGCACTCTGAACACAACAGTACTACTGCGACCTGTTTCTTTCCCCATATTTCCCACACAAAACTTCATTGAATGAGTGAGATATTGAGTTCACCGTAATTGCTCAGAGGCTTTCAACGCATTAGGCTCTGTGAACCTGCCCGTTAAAGCACCTTGTTAAATTGAGGTTTGAACGTAGTACAGGTTGGGAAATATGAACACCAGGCAGCAGAAATATTCAGCCTAGTCCTTGCGACTCATAAACTATTGAATTTGATTGCCCACAAGCAGTAAGTGTCTCCTCAGCATGTATTTTCTGCGCAACCATTCTGAGCTGGACTAGTTGGTTTAAATAAATTATGGCGAAACGGCGCAGATGACAGGACGACTGAAAATGGACACGACAGGGCCTGTCCTGTCCGTTTTCAAAGCTAGCTGCTTTTCTCATTGACAGAAACACAAATTCTCGAGACTCCTAACGTAGGACTAGAAAGCATGACTTTCCCACTTCTAGAACACATTGTAAGATGAGCGCAAGAAACTTGTAACTCTGAGAGCAACACTAAGCTTAGTTACCATATTTTCTCAGTTTTGAACCACTCCTGCACGTTCTTGAACCAGTTTCAGTCCTGCTGCATTAGGCGGCCTGCCAAATTATTGTCTTTATGGCAGCAGTGAAGTTTTGTTATATTGAAATCGCGAATAAACAGGCTTTGTTATATTGAGGTTAAAGATACATAATGCTTCATGCAAATTAGGCAGCAAAGCTAAAAAACTTAAATACTTTGTTATATTGATGATTTCATTATATTGAAGTTTGTCACATCAATCTATAACTGTATTTGCACATCCCTATAGAGAAGTAGAGTCAGACCTTGTTATAACTAAACAGGACATAACGAAACAATGGATATAACTAAGTGAAATTACCCTTAAAATCGTCATAGAGATTCATAGTGCAGTACATGCAATAATGGGCATAACAAAGTAATGAATATAATAAAGTAATTCTGACTTCCCCTTCAAATTCGTTATAACGAGGCTTTACTGTATATTTAATCTTCGTAGCATTGCCTGCTACATATAAAACGGAGTGTAGGACAATCTAGCGGGGCAAGCGCTGGCATACAAGAGGGTGTACAATGTAATGAACACAAAAGATATAACCTCACAGAAAGTAACTTAGCTGAAGTAAGTCTTCAACTTTAGCAATTCATTGCCGGACTGTGAATATGAAGCAGTATACTGGTAACACCAATAAAAAAGCCATAAAATTTGATCGTTATCGGTGTACAGCATTGTACCTGGGCCGACCTTACATACCTTCAATACATAATGCAGTACATATAAAATGCCTATTCATACAAGCAGTAATCGCTATAAGAGCTATTATCGTAAGTTGACCGCATGAAGGCAGAAAGCTAAAAAGCTGTGAGGTAATGCAGTCAAGTTCCACCCCTTGACAAAGACTTTTCTTCCTCCTTTTAGGCTGTTTCAAGAACTCAAGTGCTTGTGTGATAATCATTATGCAGGTTATCGCTGTAAGTGCAACTGTTTAAGGTAAACCACACCATAGCAGCAAACACAAGATGATGTCGTAAATTTCCACTCTTTGCCTATGACTTCTTAAAAATTTTAGATTGTTTAAAGAATTTGAACACGTCAAAAATGGGACCGACGTGTGCCCATCGTTATGAACGGTAGTCGTTATGAGCGCCATTCATACAAGTTGAGCGCACTGTAGCGGAAAGCTCGACTGTGAGACGATGAGAAATTCCTTCCTCCGTCGAGACTCCTTCTTGAGGCCATTTCGAGAAGGGAGACATTCGAGAAAAACTTGACTGATGTGCACCCTACAACAGGACAGAGAGGAGGGTGCGCTAGAGTGGATTTATAGCTGCATATAGGCAGTCGACAAGGACAAAGAAGAAAAGAACAGGACACGTCCTGTCAGTTTCATACTTGTCTTGTTGTGCTGCATAAAAGCAGCTATGTTCTACAGAACGTGCCCTGCTTCTAGATAAGACACAGCTGATTTCATGTAGCAGGACAAGACAAGGACAAGACGAAACTGACAGAACTTGTCCTGTCAATTCTCTCTTTTAATGTCCTTGCCCTGCCACTCTATGTAACAGCAGCTTACATCCTGACAGGACATGTCCTGTCAGTTCCCTTATTTTTGTCCTTGTCACGCTGTCTGAAAGCAGCTATGTCCTTCCTAAAAGCCGGACATACCTTACCAATTCCCTCCTGTTCTGTCTGTGTCCTGTTGCGTTACCTAAAACATGTCTATGAATGTGCACCCTTTTCGCACAGAGTTAAATGCAGAGGACATAGTGTTGAGCCCGGACACGCTGGCCAAAGTGAGGCGTGCCAAAAAGTGACTAGATGAGGTGAAGCGTGGCGACTTCGCGCGGTGTGTGACCGACCACCAGGAGGTTGTCGTAGCTCGGAGGTGGCTGGCTGGCAGCGACCGTGGCCGCTCTGAAAAGGACAAAGCATGCAAAATCTATGTCACAAAGGCATACTACAACCACACAGTGATTTCATATTTCCTCTCTTTTGCTTATGAGCTCATAAACGGCACAAATGCCAATCCTGTGCAATTGCATGTGAAATAGGTTATAGAATATACAATGAGATCAATAGTTTAATCTCTGTACACCTTTAACCCTCTGCGGTCACGTGTCGGGCCCCTCCCAATGCACTCGTTGGAGTTTGCTGGTTATTTGGGTTTGTAGTGCGAGTTTTCAGGAATTTTTTCACCTTATAGGTGTACTTCGCAATGTCTGCAGATGAGGGCAGCACTTTCTTTCCTATCTCCATGCTTCAAGTGATTTTCGTGCGATTTGCAGCCTGAAGCACCGACAGGATTGCAACGCTTTCCACGTGTGCGTTTTATCGACAAAATTAGCACGAGTTCAGTGAATCAGACAATGATTTTAGTGCCATGGATGAGTGGATGAGTCAGTAAATGTCTGCGGTTGAGAGCACTCTAGAAGAAGGTGACAATAAGGACCCTACAAACCTGGAGTGCAAATCCTGGCTTCCACCCATGAGAGAGTTTCAAGTGGTACCGCACAGCGCTCAAGTACTGCTGCGAACCTCAGGAATAAGTAAACTTTGTGACATAAATCACTTCATATGCGTTTGTTTACCTGAGTGCTATTTCTGCTGGAAAATCTTAAAGAGACACTAAAAGCGAACGTTGAATCACTTGAGACTGTGCCGCAATTAAAATTGCCTGCACCAAATAGGGTGATCTCCGAGGTCCTGCTTTACTGAGGTGTTACTAAAGTTTACTCCCGTTACATCACGGATTTGCATCCAACACATGCGTGGGGTCCAGCATGGTCATTAGCGGTGCATGTGACACAATTACCTTCGGCCGCAAAGCTCTCAGCGATTAGCTCACCGGGAGCCTGGGGTGAGCAGCCAGTGGGCCTGGGCGCTGGGCATTGCCGGCACTGTTGCGACGCTGTGGACCGACGCTGGGCCATAGCCGCGACGCTGGGCTTTTCCTGGTGATGGAATCTGTGGCTGCTGCCTGTGTATGCCAGATGCGATGTCCACAGCACAGGGCATGGCCACCTGTGAAGAAGGTTTCAGTTCGATGCAGTTTTCTTAAATTTTATTTTCCAACATATATACATACGTTAGTGGCCACCTTGGCAAGAAAGCTGCGTCAAACAGCTTGACGGGGTCAAGGAGCCAGTGCCAGGCAATAGAGCACAAAGAATAACGAAATACTTTACTGATCAAGCATCAGTGATATTATAAACATGATCAAGACAGCAGATTAGAATTAGTACATGGAATAGCATTACTGTGAAACAATGTCTGCCAATGAAGCTGAATATTCGTATGTTATATTTCAACGTACAATCATTGCATTATACCGGTGCTAACATATGGGGCAGAAACTTTGAAGTTAACAAACAAGCTCGAGAGCAAGTTAGGGACAGCACAGAGAGCAATGGAACGAAAAATGTTAAGTGTAATGTTAAGAGGCAGGAAGAGAGCGGTGTGGATCAGAGAGCAAACCGGATTACCGACATTCTAATTGACATTAGGAGAAAAAAAATGTAGCCGGGCAGGCCATGTAATTCCTAGGATGGATAACCGGTGGACCAGATAGCCGGAGTTACAGAATGGGTGCCAAGAGAAGGAAAGCGCAGTTGAGTACGACAGAAAACTAGGTGGGGAGATGAAGTTAGGAAATTTGAAGGCGCAAGTTGGAATCAGCTAGCGCAAGACCTGGAGATCACAGGAAGAGGTCTTCATCCTGCAGTGAACATAAAAATAGGCTGCTGCTGCTGCTGATGATGATATTTCAGTTTAATTTTTGTAAGAGAGGGAAGTTTACTGGACTAAAAGCGGCTTTCTGTAGCTTGACAAAGTTCGGGAGATCTCCTGTAATTAGCAGAGCGATGTTTTCAGTGGGCAAAGCACGAGCTGATTTATTCTTCACGGTGGTTTTACGTTTTACTGCTGTTGAGAACGGCACCGCGGGTTTGACTCCCGATTGTATCAGCTGCATTTAAAGTGGTAAAATGCGAGAACATTTAGTCATCAAGCTTCATGTGTACATAAAGGGTCCATGAAATGGTCTGGACAATTTTTGTAGACGCGTAGGGTACAGCTGCAGTAAAACATTAGCGCCAAAATTTAAGTGAAGCATCTCATACTAAAAGAGATCTACGGACGATTACAAGTTACCCTCCTCCCTATCCATGCATTTCCTCCTCAACTCGTTCACCGAGTGATCGGGGTTAAGCTCCACCTTCACTGGCTCTGCATCATGATGTGACGTCATGTCGTCTACTTCCGGTCGTCTTGGAGCCAGCGTGCGAAACCTCTCCAACCTCTCCCGCTAGCTGCCTGGCGGTTGATCCCCCATGAGAGCTATCCAAGCAGTGTGCGCTGCGAGCATACCGTCGCAGCGCCAAGTGTGTCCGGTATTCCGGTAACTGCAGGCGAGCTGGGCATTTTGACGGATGGGTGGAGGTGTAAACTAAAGCCCCTCCATACACCTACCGCTGTGATGATGGGGCTTAGTGTAAACGTGAGCAGCCTGCACGGTGCGGCCACCTGGTGGCGCAGACCTTAACCAGCCAAACACAGAGCTACCATTGCTGTAACCATCAAGCTTCTACAACATCATCTACCACTTCTACGACATCGCAGAGGCATTCAATTGTAGTGAGTCAGTTATTCAGATAAGCAACTAATTAACTCTATAAGTGCCAGGCCCAAGCATACTCGCCTGGTTGCCGATGCAAACCCCTGGCCATGCCAGAGATTTTTCGTGAACGTGAAACATCTCTAGACTTGCGCCATCTACTCGGGAGTTGGTTAAACTAAAATTTTATGGTAGGCCTTCTTTTTATACGATGGATGGCAAGATAAATATTATTAACTGTTGGTGTTTCCCACATCTCTCATTTTCCCTACACGGCAGACCAGCGCAATAACTCCTACCATTTTTTTAATGATGGCGAAATTCAGGAACTTCATATGAACTCTGATTCAGAGGATTTCAATGATGATTACGAGGTGTCTTCAAGGGAGAATAAAAAAGCAATGAGGGCATTAGTGCCTGAGGAACACTATTTTAATTAAAATCATTAGTCTAATCCTTTAAGTGGCATTTCAGAAAAACACTTCGCACCCATAGGATTAAATAATTAGCTAACCAATATGTCACTTGATTAGTACGTTATAGTTATATCAATAAATCAACCAGACAATTCAATTAATCGATCAGTCCATCAATCAATCAACCACAAGCTGATCTGCGGGTGCGGCTTGTGGGGGATAGGAGCGAGAGATGGGCAGTGCTGTTGGGGTGAGCTAGTATGTCTTATTCAACAGAAGCTCTTCCAACTCAGAATGAGCTCTCACGTCCCTATTAAAATGCGTTGAAAGCAGATATGCCATCACTATGCAACTGTTCTGACAATTTGAATATTGTTTGTTTCATTTAAAATAAAAAGCTGTAAGTTTGCGCCCCGTTTACAAACCACCTGTTGTCTTCTGCCGCACTTATCAATCTTAAACAGGGCAAAGATGTCATAGACAGCTACTTCTGTATTTTCACCACAGGTGGCCACTAATCTTGTCCAGCATATGCATAATTTATTTGCTTACAAAACCTCTGCTCCAGGCAAAGGTGGTGCTTTAGACATTTCGCAGTACTTATCCTTATGACTTTATCCCGAACTAAAGTTTGTCTTTGCATGCAAACTCAAAGCATATGTACCATGAAGCAAACAAATAAGCAAACAAAAACAGAAAAAAAAGAGAAACCTTCAGAGGTGTATACCAATCTGAGCAACTGATACATCAAAGACAGCGAAGACGTACAAGTGAGTTCTCACATTCTTCGCAAGTACTAGGCGTCTGTTTGCTGGCTCATAGCCTCGATCGAACGCAGCAGCAGTCGCTGCTGTGTCCAAGTGCGGTCGTGACTGGCTGTTCTTAGTGACGGCTCCTTTTATCTTTTGACGGCGCAACTGGCCCTTGCGCCATAAAACACCACACATCATCATCATCATCGCAGCCAGTACATACTCCTGGTGGACCTCCAACATGGAGCAGGTACGAGGTGACGTAAAAAAAAAAATTTTATTACTGGTTAAAAAAAGCTGCATCTATAAGTTGTTGCTACTCAAACAAGACATACACAAGTGAACGTTTATTTTATAATGATTGATCAATATGTTTCAAGGCAAATTCGATGCTCCGACAAGTTGCTCTGCATTTATATCTCATATTGACCACAGCGTCGCATGCCGGCGCTCAGTTCCGCACGAAAGCCATTTTAAAGTTCCGCTTAGCAGCTTCTCTGTTAAAGATGGGAGAGGATTTAGAATGAGATGAATTCTCTCATCACCTGTCTCGGTGGCCCGACAGACACGAGGGGATTGTAGTGCACTGTGGCGGGCGGAATCGAAGGCGGCTGCATCATCGCTGACCGCCGAGCTCGTCGCAGCTCCTTGCTGCGCATGTAGCATTGCAGCAGCAGCAGTGAGACGTTGACGCCGATGAGTAGCACACCGATGTAAACAAACACAAGCAAGTCGCCGCTGGCGACTGCACCGTCTGGTGGCTCGCCGATCCCAGGTCCCATTGGGGGCAGCTCGGAGTTCAGCGAGGCATCTGGCGCTCCAGTCTGGATGGCGCCGGCAATAACCAGCGCGATGCCGGTAAGGATGGCCGACACGTAGAAAACCTGGAAACACACGTTTTCGTTGGCATCATGTGACGTGCAGGCACATAGACGTGGTTCACATGCTCCCGAGTCGAGTGTGGCAAACACACAAATTGATGATCTTTGGATGCAACTCGCTGATACCTGTCAGGCATTACTGAACCACAAGCGCCGAGTTATGGCTAAATGTTTGTTGGTAAGACATGTCCGAACATTAAGGCACACACACCACTGGGCTCTGTAAGAACAGATATCGATGTGCATGGTTCACAGGTACTAATGGGCTAGTTGGTTAGATGTGGCTTAGTTAGAGCTGTAACCTTAATAAACACAAACAAAAACAAAGTGCTTTGTCTGTGTCCATGTTTTTCTAGTGCTTTAACCTCTCCCTTTCAAACGGTTTATCGCTAGTGACTTTCGCTTTGATGATCAGACAAGAAAACATAGTTTTTCCGGCATGGCTTGAGCATGCACAGTCAGGAGTAGGCACTACAGGCTTTCCTCAAGCTGCATGTTTTGTTCCTGTGGAGGCCCACCTTGTTGTTCTGTGTCTGCTGAGCTATATTATAGCGCTAGTTCGTGTCTGTTCGTCTTGTAGTGTGCCGAGTACTACTGAAAAGCACGGAAGTACACAGCAGACAAGGATGACAGCTCTCCGCTGTCCCTCTCTGGTGCGTCCTTCTATGATTGTCACAAGTACTCAGCGCATTACAGGACGAACTACCCAAGTTCTTTATGTTCAGTGAGTTAGGGAGGCTTGTAGCAGTACTCACCTGTTGAAAGTAGTGGCACACTTCGTGCGCGTTGCACGTGACTGTCGACACCGGCTGTTGCTGTGACTGCTGCTGTTGCACGTGAGCCGACGTGACCGACAGCGAGCGCATTCCTCCCGGCTGACCCCCCGTGTGGGGCTGCGGGGCAAAGGGCGGCACGCGCGGCGCCCCACCCTGCGGCCCCCCCGCCAGGTGGTAGCCGTGGCTCTGCTGCGACGAAGGCGGTGGCGTGCAGCTACCGCAACGCCCTTCGCTCGGCTCGAACAGCAGCGACGACATCCTGCATAGGTGGCAGTCACAGTTCTTGCACCGCTGCAGTTGCATCCGGACATGCATCCATGGTACGGAAGACCAGGCGTGCAAAACATGGATGCGAGAAGAACGGAAGGAAAACGCAAACGTTGTGTCCGTGTTATGTATTCACGCCTGACTTTCGATGCTACAAATCTCTACCAACTTGCTCAGCTTTCTGGTGTTCTAGATGTGCATGCTGCAGCCAAACATCACCTTCACTTCAACTGAGTCTCGGGACTGGCCCAATTCTTTTGTGTGCATGTGAACTACAGTCCAGTGACAAGCTAAGAATCCAGTGGCAAATACACCGCCTGCCAAACTTGAAGAGAATTCATATAGATCTGCCAGATAATTAGGTTTGCTAATTTCAATGTTCAGACCTTTGGGACCCACAGCCAAGAAGGATTCTAGTGTGTTCAACAACAATATGGATGCTTGCAGCAGTGCGTTGGATCATGTGGATCATGCAGCAGCGTTTCAATATAGATCATTAAATTCCTCAGCATGTTTTCGTAACAAGACAGCAAGAACTAGTGTTCAACAGTGTTCAAAAAGCTCCTTACGCATCAAACAAAAATTTGTTCAAGAACTGCAAAAAAGACTGCACGAGACTTTATGAAGAAAACATGTGGTCTTCATATGGCTCTAACTAAGAAAACATGAAGCCCCTTGGACCCTCTTCTTTTTCTCTCTCACTGCATGAGATTTTGACATATGGTTGGGTATAAAATTCCAAATAACAAAGCCAGAAAGTTCTAGAAGATGCTTCTCATATACATTGTAAACAGCAGGTAAACTGAAACAATTATTGCTTGCAGTTGTCTCATTGCAAGCCGGCAACTTAACCACACTTGCATGGATTGGATCACTATATTTTCTTATGCTGTGTGTGCAGTGAACTACCTTTGTTGTCATCTCTACCTCTGCGACGTCCCGGCAAACATGACCTCTTTTCACAATCAGCACCTTTCGAGAGATCCATTTCACAGTGCGGACGCACAGGGACCAGATGCAGCGCGGTTTTGAGGGCGGAGCTTGGAACTGAATTCATAGGATGTCACTTGGTGCACGTTCAAGCGCCCTAAGGTTTTCTGCAAGCACCCACTCTTGTCAAAAGTAGATATCAATTCATCTAGTAATGCGCTGAGTACAACCTACAACCACAAAAAGACCCACCAGACATGGAAAACATGGAGTGCAATGTCGCCGTAAATGGCAGCACAAGCTTATCTAAATGTGCTTTCGCCAGTAAAACAGGTTGTTAGCCTGTCAGGCCATGGATGGACTCCTGATGAGTTTTCGGTACCACTTGGGTAGTATCCACATACTGACTCCCAGGATGAGGACAGACTGAGAATTAGTACTTAGTCAGAAACGCTCTGATGGGAGTCGCGATTTCAGATTACACGCACGCTAGCTTGAAACTTTGGATGCCACAGCAAAACATTACCACTAATGACGTCTCTTCAACATGTACTGTTTTGCCTTTTGTACACACTGCTCTATAAGCCAGCAGACTTCAGCGATTCCTGCGGATCTGCAATCATTTACAGCTACAACAGAGGCACTCAGTGCGGTTGCATCGAATCAAAGAAAGCGCTCTTGATATCTAGGCCAGATACTTTTCATTTCGGCGGGGAACTTCGCAACAGCAGAGGACGAAAGGATGAGTGTGCCCGTGAACTAAATTAGGGATCCTACTACCGCGCGACTTCCCGGTACATTCCGGATGTCCCGGTGTTCATATAATTACACGGTGTTCATATTATTACACACATATCGAGACACACTTATTTTGCGCGCCGTTATTTCTTAACCCGCCCCCGCAACAACTACAGCACAGCTGAATTCAAGACCTTTCTCGGGAATGAGATGCATGCCGAACGTACCGTCAAACGTGGAGGAAGAAAAGATAGCGTGTACTACGAGCGCGCACACAAATCACCTTTTGCAGCAATGGTTCGATAGCGTCGGACGAAGAAGCTCTTCATCTGGCATCGGAAATTTCGGTCCGTCCGGACAGCGCAGCGAAGGGTCTGTCCGGCGGCTCTCCCAATATCCGCGCTGTCGACGGTCCTAAGCGCGCACCCTTTAAGAACGAAGGGAGCCTCTTCCGTTGCGTTCAGGGCCAATTTACGATCATCAGGCTCGCTAGCGGCGTGTAAAACGCCAACGGCAGGCCGATCCACCAAGCCGGATTTTTATGTTACGCTTTCTTTTTCTATCGCGGGGGGAACCCAACACGTACCCCCCCACTCCACACTGTAAACAAACGCGTCCGCGCGCAAGGCGCGAATATCACGCGCGCCACACACAGATGGTTCGCGATCGGCGACCCCGAGGGCAGGCCAAGGCAGCGGCGCGTTTAAAAATGGAAGATACCCTTTCACGCGCGCGCAACTGTTTATTGTACGCGGGGTGTAAACATTACCTTGGGGCAAGAAGAAGACACCGGAGTCAAGACGCCAGGAGCTTCGTCGACCGTCGTGTGGAGCCATTACCGGCGCCGCTTCCGTGGTTCATGGCGGTTTCCGAGCAGCTCCCGGAGACTGAGCGACGAAGGCGACGGCATCGAAGTATACGAATATTGGGGCAAAGTTCAAAACGAAGACGCGCCGAGTATTTTGATCATTTTCGGCGCGGGGGTGCGTGCGGCGAGAAAAATTTTGACAGACCGCAACCTCAAACTGTTACAGCCACCTTTCCACACGGATGCGTCGGATTTTCGTATATATGATCAAGGAATTTGGCACTTTATTCAAGCTCGAAGCTGATTCATTTTTACTTGAAAACTACTAACCATCAAATTTATAATTTATTCTAAATTATTTACAGTGAGATAAAGGTTATCACCTAAGTTTGTACGCACAACAACGGCGTTTGCGCTTGGCTTAAACAGTTAGCGGTTATTTCGGGTTGGTTTTGGTTTTCTAGTTTTGGTTGTGGCGCATTTGCGGTGAATTTCCTCGGTATTTCTTTTTTTGAGCTGCGCTATTTCTCTGCGGTGTGACTTAAAACGTATGTGCCTGGTTGAGGTGCACATCCCGCACTTTTCTGTGGATGAACGAGGCAGGTCGGTCGGTCGCGGGCAATTTCGTTTTCTGGTTTGTCCCATTGTCCGACGCTAAAGTCACTGAGGTGTTGCAGTCTTCACCAAATTTAATACAAGTCCGTATTAAGTCAGAGGAAAAAACGAAAAAAAAAACAACAACGGTGGAACGCACATAACTTTGAACCTAAAGCTTCCTCACGTGTCCCGTACAATGACACATACTCATTCTGGAGGAGAGACCAATAATGTGAAGTGGCACATATACCGAATAGCTAAATGAAATAAACTAAAGCGAAGAAGTTGTTGAAGATAATGTACTGCTATTTCCTGAAGCGATGTGCTTTAGGGATACCTGTGAGCTGGCACTAACGTTCAGCTTTTATGCAAGACATTATCTTTTTGTTTTATAAATCGGAGCAGAGATGTACAGTTGGCGCACATTAACTCGAACTCGGTTATTTCGACTTTTGGCTTAATTCGAACGCACAGAAAAGTCCCGGCGAGAAACCAAACATTATATGGAGGAAAAACTCGTCTAATTCAAATGCGAAAGTATGCTGCTTTGGCTAATTCGACCCCCGCCTTCATGCGCGCAGCGTTTCCGAAAAGCCTGAAAGTTGAAAACACGAGAAGTTCAGCAGACGGTGATACTGCTTCCCTAAACGTCAAGCTGTTTTATGTTTATGTGAGGTTCCGTATAACGTCATTTGGAGATGAAATCGTCGCCGATGATGATGATGATAAGTGGTTCTTGAGGGAAAGGGAAAGGTTGGCGCTATCTTCTGCAGCCCTTGAGGGAGCACGGCTCAGCGCGCCGAACGCTGTATGTGCGAGTGAAAGGGCGCGAGGGGCGCGTCTTTCACGGGGAGTGAACGCGCGGCGGAGAACAAACGCGCGTTCTGCACCGTGCTCGCTTAAGGGCTGCAGAAGTAGGCGTCTCTTTTCTCCTTTACAATCACCATATATGTAGAGCAAACGCGCCTTCTTCAGACGCGCGAGAGGCCGTGGGGGAGGGGGAGGGAAGGGAGGCGACGTTTAGCTGCGGCACCAAGTGCCTATTTATATCAGAGGCTCCAGCAACAGTCACCAACGCCGCACGCATTTTGAGCTAACGCGGGCAAAACGCCGATGGCGTCGACAACAGTTCTGCGTGTTGTTGCTACCAAAGCCGCTCACCTTACTTCGTATTTTTAGGGGCACACGTGCAGACTCTGTGCGTGACACCATCAGTTCCCGTCACGCCCTCATGCTCAGCAGACTGCTTAATTCGTCCTTAATTCGACCACCATGCTAGTGGTTTATTGAGCTGCCTGCAGAACTCTGTAAAAACAGTTTTACGCCAACGCTGTAACCTACGCGCACCAGAATATGATGACTATTTCAAAAAAAAAAAAAAAAAAGAGGGGGGGGGAAGAAAAGGAGAAAACGAAGAAACGCACAAATTCACTGTTGGGGTTAGACCAGGAATCAGGCCGAAAAGGAACAAAAATACATAAAGAATATTCACAAGTGCAATGAACGAATTAGTCACATGGTCACTCGTGGAAAAAAAAAAGAAGACCAGGAAAAACAATACTGGGAAAGCAATGTAGTTACGAGACAAAGGATATATCTAGCAAAATTCGAGGGCAAACTTTAACAATTTCATAGAGGGAAAAGAAACTGTGGAGTGGGGGCATGGCAGAGAGCCATGCAACATTTCCAATAACAGGCTTTAACCATTTGCTTTTCCCACGGCACAATCTCTGGTGTCCCACACGTAAGTCGAAAATCTTTCCCACGAAATTGTGCGCACGGCAGTACGAAAACGGACACCCAACAGATCGGACCAACTACAAAAGAACCAACACACACACACACACACACACACACACACACACACACACACACACACACACACACACACACACACACACACACACACACACACACACACACACACACACACACACACACACACACACACACACACACACACACACACACACACACACACACACACACACACACACACACACACACACACACACACACACACACACACACACACACACACACACACACACACACACACACACACACACACACACACACACACACACACACACACACACACACACACACACACACACACACACACACACACACACACACACACACACACACACACCACACACACACACACACACACACACACACACACACACACACACACACACACACACCACACACACACACACACACACACACACACACACACACACACACACACACACACACACACACACACACACACACACACACACCCACACACACACCACACACACACACACACACACACACACACACACACACACACACACACACACACACACCACACACACACCACACACACACACACACACACACACACACACACACACACACACACACACACACACACACACACACACACACACACACACACACACACACACACACACACACGTGCAGACACACACTCAAACACATACACGTGCAGATACATTCACACACACATTCACACACGTGCAGACACACACTCAAACACACACACGTGCAGACACATTCACACACCCGCGTACAGACACACACACGTACAGACACGCACACACACATCGCGGGAAGCTATAAGTCAATTTCTTGTACAAATCTGAACATGCAGGGCATGATATGAGACTAGCCGCGAGTCGAGACGCGCAACCACCTGGGATATACGGGCGAGAAAAATTAATTAAATTCTGGGATACGTATTACGTGTCCGCACCACGATCTGATTGTGTGGCATGCCGAATTAGGGGGAGGGGGGACTCCGGACTAATTTGGCGACCTGGGGGCTTTGTGCACGAGCGTTTTTGCCTTCCGCCACCATCGAGATGCGGCGGCAGGGGTCGCGCCTGCAATCTCGAGCTCGGCAGCGCAACGCCATTGTCTCTACACGAAGTAGGGTCCTTCGTTTGCACGGCCAAACTAAAATTTATGAAAACCAGTGTAAACCCGATTTCTCCCACGAAAAATGGAAGCATTTCGCGTGTATTCGCGGGCTTCTTTCACGCTTGGAAAAGCACTTTCATGTTGCACGTATTGAGGAACAGGAAGCTGTATCGGGAGTTTCTCGTGTTGCTCCACAATTTTGTCATTGACATTTTTCATCTAATTATAATATTGGAGAAGTTGATTAATTAATTAAGACTGATTATGCAATTAGGCAGAATGCCAAAAATTATCTGAGTATCTATCTCCAAGCGATGGCAAACGACATTACCTTGGTTCTGTCCAGCTACGTGGCCATTTGCATATTTTTAACGTTTGGCCCAAGTTACGTGAAACACCTGGACACACGTAGTGCACTTCGCCCCTCGAAGAAACAGTACGCGTGTCGAATGAGCTCTCGAAGAACACTTTGAAATGTGGTGAACGTGGTTTAAATCAGGGATCCGGGACCATGCACTCCAAAGAGTAGCGCCGTTATGCATTTCTCTCGAATTTATAGTGCTGAATTGCCACTGATGTTTTTGTTGTTGTTAAAACGTGAGTAGAATAAAGAGAAGAAAACACCGCCAAACCCATCTCCATTTGCTGTTTTTGTCAATGCAGATTAAAAAAAAAAAAGAAAATGCGAATAATGCTTGTGAATGAGGATTTGTAGAGATGATGTCTGTCACATGATTTCCGAGCAGCTCTAGCTCTTTGCCATTACCTGTTCCTGCGAGTGTTTCGCATGTTTAAATAGAAAGTTTGTGTCTAAAAGGATAGCATTGCTTGTGTTAAACTGTTTGTATTAGTTAGCAAAATTATCCCAAAATTTGGGCTGCCAGAAATTAAAAAAACACCGATTTCTTCTCGGTTTTCGTGTCGGGCAAAGAACCTCTCCTCTCTGATTTATCGCCTCTTTTATTCTTCAAAATAACACCCCCGAATCAGTCTCCCGAATTAAAAAAAAAGTTAGACCCGAAAACGAAGGAGCCTATATGGTTCGCTTGTTCAATACTTCTCATTCATTTGCATCTCGGAAACTTGGCTCTGCAAGTATGCAACGGGAATATTAGGTGCGAAACACCTTATGCGCCCGGCTGCCGGCGTCTCCTGTCGTAATCGTCGTCGTCGTCTTAGGTAAGCAAGCGGCTCGTGCTCGCGCTCGGCACGCGCTCGTGCCACTGCTTCCGCGTTCGTTGTCGTCTTCCACAGCTGGCTGCGTTGCCGCTCATTATTCCAGCGTATAATTTCACTTATCTTCTGTCGTCGTAATGGGGAGGCCGCGTTTACGGGGTTATGAGCCATTGCTTAAGGCAGTATGACCCCATTAGCGGTGCATCACTGCATGCTTCGCACCTCCCCATGTTTCACGTTAGTGGAGTTGCATTTCGCTCAATGGGTCATTCGAGCACCGAGTTTTTTTTTTCGTTTCACCTTCTAGGAGGCCATGTTTGTGTAATTGGCGAATTCTATTTCCTTCAGCTAACGCTTTAGCTCTTCATCTGGTTGCGATAGGATAAGGACATCATCTGCACAGCTGCATTGAGAAGGCACTCACATCTTTCTTTTCAGACAACCATATACTGCATGCAGCTGGAACAATGATGCGGATTTCGAAGTTTCGTCGTGACTCGGTGGCGCAACGGTAGCGCGTCTGACTCCAGATCAGAAGGTTGCGTGTTCGAATCACGTCCGGGTCAACAACCTTTTTTTCCTTCTGCTAACTATTTAGCTCTTCATCTGGTTGTCAGTAGGCTGCATTATTGCGATAGGATAATCAGCTAGCACAAGATAAGGGTAATTGGAGATCTCAGGGAGAGGCCTTGGTCCTGCAGTGGACATAAATATAGGCTGATGATGATGATGAAGGACATCATCGGCACTGCACTGAGAAGGCACTGCGATCTTTCATTTCAGACAACCATATACTGCATGCAGCTGGGACAACGATGCGGATTTGGAGGTTTCGTCGTGACTCGGTGGCGCAACGGTAGCGCGTCTGACTCCAGATCAGAAGGTTGCGTGTTCGAATCACGTCCGGGTCAACAACCTTTTTTTCCTTCTGCTAACTATTTAGCTCTTCATCTGGTTGTCAGTAGGCTGCATTATTGCGATAGGATAATCAGCTAGCACAAGACAAGGGTAATTGGAGATCTCAGGGAGAGGCCTTGGTCCTGCAGTGGACATAAATATAGGCTGATGATGATGATGAAGGGCATCATCTGCACTGCACTGAGAAGGCACTGCGATCTTTCTTTTCAGACAACCATATACTGCATGCAGCTGGGACAACGATGCGGATTTGGAGGTTTCGTCGTGACTCGGTGGCGCAACGGTAGCGCGTCTGACTCCAGATCAGAAGGTTGCGTGTTCGAATCACGTCCGGGTCAACAGCCTTTTTTTCCTTCTGCTAACTATTTAGCTCTTCATCTGGTTGTCAGTAGGCTGCATTATTGCGATAGGATAATCAGCTAGCACAAGACAGGGGTAATTGGAGATCTCAGGGAGAGGCCTTCGTCCTGCAGTGGACATAAATATAGGCTGATGATGATGATGAAGGGCATCATCTGCACTGCACTGAGAAGGCACTGCGATCTTTCTTTTCAGACAACCATATACTGCATGCAGCTGGGACAACGATGCGGATTTGGAGGTTTCGTCGTGACTCGGTGGCGCAACGGTAGCGCGTCTGACTCCAGATCAGAAAGTTGCGTGTTCGAATCACGTGCGGGTCAACAACCTTTTTTTCCTTCTGCTAACTATTTAGCTCTTCATCTGGTTGTCAGTAGGCTGCATTATTGCGATAGGATAATCAGCTAGCACAAGATAAGGGTAATTGGAGATCTCAGGGAGAGGCCTTGGTCCTGCAGTGGACATAAATATAGGCTGATGATGATGATGAATGGCATCATCTGCACTGCACTGAGAAGGCACTGCGATCTTTCATTTCAGACAACCATATACTGCATGCAGCTGGGACAACGATGCGGATTTGGAGGTTTCGTCGTGACTCGGTGGCGCAACGGTAGCGCGTCTGACTCCAGATCAGAAGGTTGCGTGTTCGAATCACGTCCGGGTCAACAACCTTTTTTCCCCTTCTGCTAACGATTTAGCTCTTCATCTGGTTGTCAGTCGGCTGCATTATTGCGATAGGATAATCAGCTAGCACAAGATAAGGGTAATTGGAGATCTCAGGGAGAGGCCTTGGTCCTGCAGTGGACATAAATATAGGCTGATGATGATGATGAATGGCATCATCTGCGCTGCACTGAGAAGGCACTGCGATCTTTCATTTCAGACAACCATATACTGCATGCAGCTGGGACAACGATGCGGATTTGAAGGTTTCGTCGTGACTCGGTGGCGCAACGGTAGCGCGTCTGACTCCAGATCAGAAGGTTGCGTGTTCGAATCACGTCCGGGTCAACAACCTTTTTTTCCTTCTGCTAACTATTTAGCTCTTCATCTGGTTGTCAGTAGGCTGCATTATTGCGATAGGATAATCAGCTAGCACAAGATAAGGATAATTGGAGATCTCAGGGAGAGGCCTTGGTCCTGCAGTGGACATAAATATAGGCTGATGATGATGATGAAGGGCATCATCTGCACTGCACTGAGAAGGCACTGCGATCTTTCTTTTCAGACAACCATATATTGCATGCAGCTGGGACAACGATGCGGATTTGAAGGTTTCGTCGTGACTCGGTGGCGCAACGGTAGCGCGTCTGACTCCAGATCAGAAGGTTGCGTGTTCGAATCACGTCCGGGTCAACAACCTTTTTTTCCCTTCTGCTAACGATTTAGCTCTTCATCTGGTTGTCAGTAGGCTGCATTATTGCGATAGGATAATCAGCTAGCACAAGACAAGGGTAATTGGAGATCTCAGGGAGAGGCCTTGGTCCTGCAGTGGACATAAATATAGGCTGATGATGATGATGAAGGGCATCATCTGCACTGCACTGAGAAGGCACTGCGATCTTTCATTTCAGACAACCATATACTGCATGCAGCTGGGACAACGATGCGGATTTGGAAGTTTTGTCGTGACTCGGTGGCGCAACGGCGTTCTAATGGCGTGCTTGTGACAAAAACGGAAGAGATTATCAAAGAATTTCAAAGATATTATACAACGCTGTTCAACTCAGCTCATACGCCAAATCCTGATGTTCTGACACATTTCGTCTCCCTAGTTAACCCTCTCTCAGAGGATGATGGATCTGTGATTAGTGGACCATTTACCCAACAAGAAATAGAACTTGCCATTGATCAGTTACCGCTTTCCAAAACACCAGGTCCTGATGGAATCTCTGGAGAATTTTATAAAGCCTTTAAATTTATATTAAGCCCTGTTTTACTTAATATATTTACTGCTAGTTTTGATGAAGATTGCCTACCACAATCTTTTACTAAAAGCCATATTATCTTAATCCCTAAATGTAGTGAAAAGGAAAAATTGCGGTTTGTAGAATGCTATAGACCCATTACACTGACGAATGTAGACTACAAAATTTATGCAAAAATCTTATCTAATCGACTCCAGTATGCAATGTCATTACTTATTGGACCTCACCAGACTTGCGGATTAAAAGGCCGTTCCATACAAACAAACTTGCATCTAGTCCGAAAAGCTCTTCAGTATACTGCTCGTCCCACTGTGATCATTTTGCATTGCTTCAGATCGATCTAGCAAAAGCATTCGACCGAGTGAACCACATGTTCCTTTTCAAACTTTTAGAACACGCCAATGTTGGATCCGTCGTTTACAACGGTGTTCGCATGTGCTACACTAACTGTTCTACCAATATAATTGTTAATGGCAATCTGTCCGAGCCGGTGTCTATTCTTTCCTCTGTAAAACAGGGTTGTCCGTTATCACCACTTCTATTTGCCCTTTATTTAGAGCCATTGTGTATAAGCATTCTAAAATGCAGTGACATTCATGGCTTTAACATTTTGGGCAATGAACTCAAAGTATTGGCTTACGCAGATGATCTTGCCTTTTTCTGCTCAGACAAACCGATCATTGACAAGGTGCTATCGTTGACTGAAAAATTTGGTATGGCTTCTAGTGCCCAGATAAATTGGTCAAAAAGCTCAGGTCTTTGGTTTGGTTTATGGGGATGTACGCCGACCCAATATGCTGGTATAGAATGGACTACCGTGCCACCTAAATATCTTGGTGTACCTTTTGATGCATATAAGCTTGGTGCACATTACTGGCGGGAACGTGTACCGGCACTTCAACGCCATGCGGATACCTTTGTGCCGCACCGCCTTTCAATATTTGGTAGGGCGGCGGCTTGTAACTTGTTCCTGGCTACAAAAATATTTTATGTACTGCAAATACTTCATTGTGCCCGGACTTATATTCAACGATTTCACAGAATATTTGCTACTTTTGTGTGGTACTCCACCTTTGAGCCTATGAGACGAGATAATATCTTTAGACCCGTATGTGCTGGCGGACTTGGCCTAGTGCATTTATATGTGCGACAGATTGTTTGGCGTTTCTTCTTTTTTCGAGATACTTCACACCCGATACTACGATCATTCATACAAGTGAACTTATTCAATGCATTACCCAATCTGGTAGTTTCATCCCAATATTCTGAAAGACCTTGTTTGTGGGGTTTTATGTATGAAGTATATTTCGCTGTGCAGTTCCTCATGGTTCGATTTTCTACTGAGTATCTCAACACAGTGTCCAGAAAACAACTATACAAAGATTTGATATCAATGATTTTCCCACCTCCACTATACCGTTCTACATTCTCAAGTTTGCCAGGGAAAGACGTACTTAAACGAGTCCGCAAGATGCCTTTATCCCCATGTACAAAAACGTTTTTCTTTAAATTACACAGTGAAACATTACCTGTCAAAACTTGGTTGCACAAAAAAGGAATTTTTGTATCCACTGTGAACTGTCGCCTTTGTGATGTACCTGAGACTATAGAGCATTGTTTTATAAGTTGTAAAGACGCAATATTGTTTTGGGATGTGCTCCAAAGAACTCTCAAGAAAGACTTCATTTTGAATCACCATACCATCCGATACTTGATTGCACCCCACGGAGAAGACGTGCCTTTTGATATGTTTTTCTTAATCAGACTACACAGCTTATGGAAGACGCGCATGTTAGACAAAAACGCCGAACCTGTTGTTTCGGCGAAATTTCACTACGCTCAAATGATTGGTCACTTGAAAGACATGTATGACTTGACAGAGTTTCAACCGGACTGGTACCATCTCTTGTTACGTTGCTTGTCGTTGCCACCTTTTTAGGATCAAAGTTACTTAATTGGCACTTGTTTAAGAACAAAGCTACTTGTAGTTTTGTTCGTGCAGGGTGTGCTTAACGAGATTTTAGGCCATTTCTAGGCCATGAATATAAGATGTGTTGGCTGGTGCTTGCACGTTTTCCGCAGATAGTATTTCTCTCGCATATACATGATGCAATAAATACCATGTAAGAAAAAAAAATCGGTGGCGCAACGGTAGCGCGTCTGACTCCAGATCAGAAGGTTGCGTGTTCGAATCACGTCCTGGTCAACAACTTTTTTCCCTTCTGCTAACGCTTTAGCTCTTCATCTGGTTGTTAGTCGGCTACATTTTTTTCGGCCTGCCATCGTACGAAGCTGAGCACTAGCACCGTTTTTCCGGTAATTACGGTGGCTCATCAATCTTTATCGCCTCCGATCTACCGCACAACCACCGACAAGGTATTTCTTTACACGTCACACATTGTGAATCCGTATGGATTGCACTAGACCATTATTTTCTCCATGACAATAACAACGTTATTCTGGGGAGCATTTACCGCTCTCTTTTCTCGAACGTGAGGGATTTCCTTTCTGGCCTGCAACACCATTTTGCGTAAGTTATAATCTGAAAGCAAGCGCGTCCTGTTAGTTGAAGACATCAGCGTTAACTTGCCTAACATTGAAAATACTGTGCCCACAGAATATTCTGATCGTTTCAGTGGCTATGGTTTTGAATCACTCATCTCATCTCCCACACTGTTAAGAGCGCCCGATCGTTTCTCGTATTTTTTTTTCCCTGTAGAAGTTACGGCGCATTGTCAGTACTGAGAGAAAACGATCCGCCGCGGTGGCTTAACGGCTATGGCGTGCTGAGCACGAGGTCGCGGGATCAAACCACGGCCGCGGCGGCCGCATTTCGATGGGGGCGAAATGTAAAAACGCCCATTTTCTTTTGTTTTGTTCTCTTTTATTGTTGTTGTTGTTGTTGTTGTTGTGAAAGTGTGTTAAACTGCGCCAGCACGGAAGCTCGCTACCGTTTCTTCGCTTTATCTACCGCTCTGCGTAGTTCGGAAGATGCATCACGACTTCTTGTATTTGTCGTTCATGTCACACGGGGGAACATCGCGAGAGCTTGCCAGTTTCAGGCAGAAACACTTGTGGGATATGCTCGTCATTTCGGTAACGAGAGCAGTTCTACAAAAACTATCTCGCTCTCCTGCTTCCTGCTTTCGCGAAATTGTGGCTTACGCTTCTTTTAACGTGTAACATTTTTCGCATTCGCAGAAACGAAGTTCCCGAATGAAATTGTTTAGACTCGAACATGTACGATCGGGTTTGTGACAAAATGATAAATTGTCTATGCCATTGCAAATTTTTGCACCTGAAGGAAACGTGTAAGTTTGTTCGTCTTATCAAAATTCATAACTTCACTATATCGCCGAGAAGTAAACTAGGTCCCTCACTGTAGCTTAACCAATAGCTCAGCGTACGAAAGAGATCAGTCAATCCTTCACATCATCAGCTGTCTGCGTATCATCGATAAAGCATGGTGCCCTTCATGCACATTTGTCTCTTTCACCGGGCTTGCTATGCAAGAGCTGACATTTTACCATAATGCAGCCTATTTCACAAATTTAAGAACTTCGGCTTCAAGTTTCTTTTCTGCTTGGTTTAAGTCATTACAGAGCACTCGTTGGGATCAACACAGGTCCTGGCACACAATCAATGACAAGCCCACCGTAAAAAGGGGCTAAACCTTGAGCATCGAAGCCGTCTGGGATATTTTCGTATGATATATATTTTTTCAGCGTCAAGCAGCTTTTATTGAGTGTCAAACTCAAAATTAAAGTAAGTTGCGGCATAGGGAGAGCGTGCTGCGCAAACATTTTCATGCTCCAGAACTACTACTCTGTATTAATTTCGTGCCCCAAAGCATTCTTCAGAGTGGACTTCACCAATATTGAAACTATAGCCTGAAATGCCATTTCTTTTCAACACTGCCAGCCAGTGGCGCACCGACGGGGGGGGATTCGGGGGTTGGAACCCCCCCCCCCCCCCCCCCCCCTGAGGCCGACTTAACACCCCCTTTTGTTTAACCCCTTTTCTTTCCTTACGCATTTGAGTACTGCAACTAAGATGTAAGACGCGCAATCGTCTGCACACTCGCAAAAAGCGCATTTTTTTTACAATTTCCCGTGAAGAAATCGAAATTAGTGCTGTTTAGGTGGTATTGGCAAACTGTCAACCCCCCCCCCCCCCCCCTGGCAGAGATCCTGGGTGCGCTACTGCTGCCAGCAATCTGTTTTTTTTTTTTGGAACAAAGCAGTTTGTTTCCACCTGCTCACTTATGCAACAAAGTAGTTTAGACAGCAGTATTTACGCTGATGCAAGCGTCACTTGTCGGTATTCCAGAATAAGGTGCTTGTTCATGCTTTCATTGCATTTAGTCCCCCCCTCCCCAAATGACGTCACACGAGAGAGCATGCCATTCAAAGATCTCGGGGCTAATAGCTACAACGGGCAGTTTTGTAGAAAAACGGCCCGCTTCAAGCCGAGCATAATAATGCGCTTAGTGTAGCCACACGCGTTTTGGGAACAATGAGTCTCCTGTGACGTGTTTCTTTCCGCCTATTTTCCCCCAAGACTTCGTTAAATCGGGTGAGATGGCGAGTGCACTTCGTTGTTTCGAGGGTTTGAACGCATTCCTGAAAATTCCTGAAAATTGGGATTCGCGATATCGAGGTATATGAGCGCAACTTTCGTTTTTTGAGTAATTTACGGAGCTATGGAACACTTCTTAAACAATTCATTTTTTTCCCGTGCAACTCGATTATTGGCCAATCATCCTCAATGGGTATGACCTACAGTCTTTAAGGTTATATCATCATCATCAGCTACGATGCTCGAAATTTAACAGTGAAGACGCCAGAAATGTGGTATAGTAGCAACATGGTAGCACTAAGGCGAAGAAGAAGCAGACGAAAACGAGAATGGAGGTCTACCGAAGAAGTCGTGGTGAGTTAGAGCTTTATACTATGAGATGCATAACGGTTGTCTAGTAGTTCACCTTCCTTGACTAATTCTGTAGCGAGCTTGTCACTAAAGCACATACACTTCCGAAGTCAGCGCGAGGTTAGTTTTTACTTGCTTATGTTGAGGCGGGGATGGAGGGGGGTCCGGTGTTTTGTCTGCCTTGTTAGCTATTAATTTACATACAATGAGCACATACTTCTATCTTGTCGACTGTTTTCATCGATACGAGGAAGTAATTAGAAGCTGCGTCTTTCTGTCTTTAATATTGCACTGTTTTTCTTTTTTTTTTCTTGAAACGTCTTCGTTGGGACTCGGTCGTAATAAGTTGCTCATTTCCTGCGTCGATGCAAGTAGGGCACACAATTAAATTATACGTCTCTGCGTCTCTCCACTTACCATCTCTACTAACTACATTCATCACCCCAATGTGCGGGCCTTCCGATGTCAGTTTTGTAGTAATAGTACCAAACTCTGACTGAATTTATTGTCTTTCACGCAACCTCGCGGCTAAAAAGTTATCTTGCTTTGTGCTCTCTGGGGAACGATAAAATGAAATGCCACTGAATTGCTGTGCTATACTAGGTGACCTTTTTAAGTTGGAACACATTAATTGGGAATCACCTGTGGCCGATAGCGCATATCTGTCATATCAGCTGCAGTGCGCGAAGAGGCGGACATTACTATCGCGTCAAATTGCAGTGTGATATGGTAGCTAATGATAATGTTTTGCTATTTTTTTAATTACTCACGTTACGGCACACGTGTACGAATTGCATAATTGAACCCAAACAGCAATGTCGCTATGAATCAATTAAGGAATAGTGTGGTTAACATTTGCGGACTGGCTAAAAGGGGGAGCTTTAGTTCGTCTGTAAACGTATTACCTTTAGCGGAATACCGAATTACGAGACATATTTACCGAGCGGCTGTATCTGTGGCGATACCTCGTGGTGGCGCAGAGTTGAACCAGACAGAGGACTACAACATAAATGTTATTGCAGTAAATACCGTGCTCACTAAGCTACTGGTGCGAAGCGTACGTGATCGCTAAGATGCACTCTTCTAATTAGGAAGTTTTTCGGTTTAGCGCGATCAAAGCTAGTGCACATAAACCAAGGGGAGTACAAAAAGGATGCAAAAAAGGATTCGCACAAGAAACCGAAAAGAGCACGAAAGAACGCAAACAGTACGTGGCCGGAGTTTTGGGTACGCAAAGACGCTCGAGTGCACTATTTCTAAAACTCCCTAATAGAGAGTTTTAGAACAGGGTACGTAAGCCACACCCAAGCGTTGGTTGCCGGAGGCCCTTTGCGTTCTTCTGTGCTCGCTTTGCGTTCTTTTGTACGCCCTGTGGCTTGCGTCGACACCCAACGCTTGGACACCCTTATCTAAAACTCTCTATTATTATTCGCCGACAACACCCATACGTGACACACGAACGCTTGTAAGGCGTTGTTGTTGTTGGGCAACGCGTCGCACGATGTCGTTACCATATAGGGAGCCTACATGCAACAGCGCTTGCATGTAGCCTCCCTGGTTACCAGTGTTATAACTGCCGTCTATAGGACTCCGATAACCCGATCGTCCCGTGAAGGGTAATGCGTTGCCCAGATAAGCTAAATCTTTCTAATAGCACGTATACAGACAAGCTAAATATCTCTATAGCACTTACTATATATATATCTTCATTCGGGTCACAGGTCCCCGCCAGTACCGCCAGGCGTATAGGGCGACAATTGCGGATATTGTGCGGTACCGCATGTGGAGGAAACGCATCTTTTTCTGCCTGGTAACCCTGATCGGCGTTCTTGGCTTTTTGATGGTCATTCAGAGGTGAGCGCTCTTCAGCTCATTTTTTGCTTTCTTTAACGGAAAAAAGTACTGCTGTAATTATTGTAAGGAGCTGTGAGCTCATTACAATAATTTTAGACTTTTGTGCTGGCGCATAACCTCGCTAGTTCTAGCTTTGTCTTCAGGGGTGATTAAATGTCTCTGGTATACATAGGCTTTCATTAACCACCATTTAGAGTAATAGTGCGATCGATAAGGAACTGATTAATCTTTCTCTTTCTCATGGCGTAACCCAAATTGTTCTCGATACAAACCGGTTAAACTCTTTACTGGACCTTCTATTGCAAAGCCTGGATTTAGCTGGTCTTGGATTCCACTGTTGAGATAACGGGAGAAATTTCAGACCACAAATCTGTAGTCACATCCCTAAATTGTCCCGTTTCAAAGAATCATTAAACTTTTTCCACGTTCCATCACTTATATAGCGCTGATAACCTTTACAGTATACAGACACACTTGCAGAGAGTTTTGATTCATTCATAAGACTTAGCAAGACATGCGATATTGATAGTCTCGTAGGTGACTTCGAGTTCATCGTTAAGTTGCGCATCGATCGCTTCGTGCCCTTAAAAAATAAAAAAGAACGAAACATTTAAGATTCCGAGGATAACGTACAATGTGTTGCATTTATCGCAGTGGGTTCGTAGACTATAAGATGCCGAAATCGTTAAATGACCGTGATGACTCTTAATTTCTCTCCAGATTAAAGAAATAACTCCGTTCAAAAACTGCTGCAAGTCTTAATTGGAAGTTTTGAATACGAATCGAACGCATGAACTATTCGTATTCGTATTCGTATTCAAAAAGGAACTATTCGGTATTTTCGAATATCAAAACTAACCAGACATTTCGGAACAGCGCAATGGTAAAGTCTCGTTACCGATCTCTGTCCGCTAAACCAAGCATCGCCAATTATCAGAAATGATACAGCGACAAACGTTTTCGAAGCAGTGCACAGAAACAAAATGGAGAATGGAAGCTTTGTTTTCATTATCGCGGCGAAGCCCGCATAACAACCTGTGATTATTTGCGAGTAGTCGGTCATGTAGGGTTGTTATAGCAGTCTAGTCATGTAGCCGTTCTATCTTTTAGGTTACATACTCTGATGATGTTTTCCTTGCAACGGGCGCCTTTTTATACCGGTCTCACACGGCCACTTTCGATCGCGATCGAGCACGATCCGGATTGAAATTATTGACCGCGATCGAAAGTGTGCCGTATGACATTCGTATTGCGTGTGTCTGTGGCACACGGTGTCCTTCGGGAGCCCTTTTCTTTTTCACAACTTGTAATTCTTAATACTTTATTTAGCGCTTTATAAAGCTGGTCATACAGCAGCCATTATTTCATGGATAGTTTGTTTGCAACCAGTCTCTAAAGTTGTTGAAGGGTAACATCAGTATAAAATAAAATGTTTCATTAAAGAAACTGAACGAATATTCAGTTTCTTTAATAAACCATTTTATTTAATACTGATATTTGTTCTTGATAATTAGCTGTCTTTTTTGCACTAGTCATTATGCAGGCGTGGTACCTAAATATACCTAAATTAATATCCCCTTGGTAAATATATGCATCTGCGTTTGACTATTCTAAATTCAATTCGAGATTGGATGATTAATATTCGTATTCGAGAAAGTTGATATTCGCCCACCTCTAATTTAAATACAATCCCCACAAATTTTAGGCTTCACTATCGCCTTACAAAGCAACTCCTACTTCAATTACCATATATAATAATGCTTTTGCGATATCATTACTATTCCTAATAAAAATATTTCCGGTCTGTTTTTGTCCCGGATACTAGGGACATACCACTGTTCATTAACAATGGTCAACCTTCCTCCATTGCTGATGTATTAGGTAGCGTTGAAGGCGCGGTAAATCTAATTTTGGACTTAAGTACTAAGAAATATGTAGACCCGAATGGCATTTCTCACTTATTGTACCATATTCGCTATGGACCTACCAGTATCTGGCTGTTATATTTCGGTAATCTTTAAATTCGAGCACGGTGCTATCCTCTTGTAGGCTTGCCTAAAGTTCTTCCACGTCATAAAGCCGTTGATAGATGAGCCTTGCCTAAATATAAACCTACTTTTCTAATATCGTATTGATGTAAAATGTTGGAGCACATCATTCATAAACATATAATGGAATTCCTAGAAAAATGCATGTGTTTTCAACAATGTTTCCGCCGCAGTTTTAGCACAGTAACCCAGCTAACTGAATTTGCCGATGACCACTCTCTAAGCATAGGCCTGAGATATCAGACTGATTCTATGTTCATTAATGTTTCTGAAGCATTTGACCCTGTAATAGATTTAAAGTTAATGATAAAACTTGACGCGCTCCTGAATAATGCCCCTTTAGCATCTTCGATTTAGTTTTACTCATCGTTGCCGATTCATCTACATAGATTATGTCGAACCACCTTTCGTAGACGTTTTTTGAGGAGTACCACAGGGATCGGTCCTGGGTTCTTTATTGTTTTTTTAATTTATATTAATTACCTCCGGCAAATGTGACCTCTATTGTCCAATTATATGCTGAGGACTGCGTTCTCTATGACATGCTTACTTGTACAACTGACTATCACCGTCTCAATGACTTTTTCTCACATTTTCCGTAGATGCAGTGATACAGAGCAGCTGGCTGTAAACCTCAGTAAAGCCATTTAAATTTCATTCACCACTAAGCTAACCCTATCATGTTTTGCATATTCCTCTAATGAGGTTCCTATAAAAGAATGGTGTCAGAATTCAAATACTTAAATGTCGTCTGCACAACTAACTTTTCGTGGCCCAGGCACATTAAACAAATCTGCGCTAAAGCTCTAAAAAAAAGCTGGGTTATCGTTGTCGCCGATTCACTTCCATGCCTAAAGACACTGAACTGCAATAATATAAATCGTTAGACCGCCCGAACTTGTAATATGCTTCGGTGGTTTGAAAACCTTATAAGGAACTTGAAATCAGTATGTTAGAAGGCATGAAAAAACAATTTGTATCGTTTTTCGTAGGCATAACCACGATTTTTCACCAACCTCAGCTCTTCAATCTGTGAACTTACCATCGCTTTCTTTTCGACGGCATGCCGACTCCTTAAAATTAATAGAAATTATTACATTCAGATATTAACAAAACGCCTACCCCTCGCTGACTTCAAATACGTAGGTTT
The DNA here is from genome assembly GCF_013339745.2 of Dermacentor silvarum. NCBI lineage: Eukaryota > Metazoa > Arthropoda > Arachnida > Ixodida > Ixodidae > Dermacentor > Dermacentor silvarum. The sequence continues at coordinate 31,455,427 of NC_051158.1, forward strand.
CGCAAACAGATCATCTGCTCGTTGTTATCATGTCCTTAACATCAGCCTCCATATCCTCACACTAATATAATTAAATTAGTTTTTCCTCGCTCCGTTGATAGTCGGACAAAGTTATTACAATCAGATATATTAAAACGTCGACACTCGCTGACTGCAAATACATAAGTTTCGCAAACAGCTCATCCACTCGTCGCCATCACGACCTTAACATGACCCTTCTCTACACTCACACTAATATAATTAAATATAGTTTTTCCTCGCTCCGTTGATAATCGGAACTATATACCCGGGTAGATCCGTTCCTTTTGATAAGCTGATAGTGTTGAAAAAGTTAGCGATTAACGTTTTTGCCCCTCCCTGTCTGCATTCTTGGTTTCCTTTGTTTGCGTTGGACTTTTATAAGAGCTGTATTGCAACATATTACGGAACGTCAGTTACAAAATGCCGAAACGAAATCCGAAATCTCCAAACGTCGGTGTGATCACGACACGACAGTGTGATCACGACACGACAGTGTGATCACGACACGACAGTGTGATCACGACAGAAAATTACGAAATGCCGAAAGCTCAGTGTGATCAAGGAACCCGTACGGGTCCCGAAACGTGTCTGCGTTATTTTCACCTTGACTTGGTCAGTGACTGCATTTTCTTCATCATCATGTTACCTGACCAGCCGAACTTTCGTCGAACTCTTGACGACGTATCACGTGTCTGCAAGGAACAGTAAACCTTGATTAGGTAATGAAAGAATCGATCGATAAGACTGAAGATTTCATTGTACGAGGCTGGAATCGTCTCTGTGCTCGCAGACCCGTCCGCAGTCTCATCAGGGCTCCCGATCGCGTCGCCTCCTGGCTGCGACCCGTCGACTCCCGCTCCAGGACGTGCACGAGCGTGGACCTCGAGGGGCGCTTCGACTGCCACCCCGACGTCGGCATGAACCGCGCCGCGTGCGAGAGGCGAGGGTGCTGCTTCCACGTGCCCAAGGCAGACGCCGTCGGCGTGCCGGCCTGCTACTTCCCCGTCGGACACAACGGCTACAAGGTACGCAAGAAATGCGCTGGTCCTGGGTCACCCCACCCCACCCCACCCCACTCCACCCCCACCCCACCCCACCCCACCCCACCCCCCTCTCCGTTTCTGTTATTAAGGCGAAAGCCTTATACGTCTCGTGAGTCAGTCGACCTTGAGCGAAGACGCGTCGGTGACACGAATCGCACAAAAAAGGCTACGAACTCTCGTCGACCTTTGGTGGGAGTTGGACCCACGACCTTTGTTGTGGATTAAGGTTGCGAATCCTCTACCTTTGGTGGGAGGAAAACCCACGACTATAGGTGTTAACGAAGGCGAGGTTGATTAAGGCACAGTTAATTAAGATAGAGTTAATTGAGGCACTCGAACCCACGACCGTGGGTGGGAGTCGAAACATCAACCTTTGGAATTAACATGGATGACTAAGCGAAGTACACTAAGCGAAGTACACTAAGCGAATTAAAAGGGATGACTAAGCGAAATAGACTAAGCGAATTAAGGGGGATGTATACGCCATGTGTCCGTCTTTAACGCAACGGCACTTGGGCTTTCGCCTATAAGTCGTTTTAGAGATAACAAAAGAGACCCTGTGAATTTCTTCTGTGTATGTTTCGATCACCCCCCCCCCCCCCCTTCCCCCAGATAAAGCGTCCTATTTTCGAAAGCTGGGTCAGTGGGTGACTGCCAATACGAAATATGGTTACAGGCGCTAAGCATGGCGAAGAAGACGTCAACACGAAATGTATACCAGCGCATCCGTCCTGTGCATTTCGTGTTTATTCCTTCATTCGTCTTTAGGGCTGTAACCATGTTTCTCAAGCTCTTCATTCCCTCTCCTTCTGTACTAAAGCCACACTCTTGCCTCATCTCGAGCTATGATCATCATCTCGTTCTGCACAAACTCGACCACTGTCGACATCTCTCCTCGCAAGATGACGCACAGGAGAGAGTCGTCGAGCACCGTGATGACGACGCTCATGCGTCGTGTGCGGCCGTCGGGATTTCCGGAGGACGCGTCGGAGATCGAGGTCACGGCCTCCTTGTACAATCCTGAGATCGCCCGCCTAACGGTGAGTAAAATTTATAAAACATCGCGGCGCATGGTTTACAGGGCACCCGCTAATCGCCGTCCAGAGTTTCGGTGTTATACTCACGAGAAGTACGCAAGACGATGCGTAAATTGGGAGCGGTATACCTAAAAAAATTTAAACGAGATTTAGTATTAGCCGAGATAGAAGCAAATAAAATGTTTGGAAGTCATGGTGCATGGAGGCGATCTACCCTTTCCGCAGCACATTCTCTCCTGGCCGCCACCCGAAAGCGACATTCCTCTGGTTATGAGTGGTGGCGCTGGCTAACCATCCCAGGATTAGTTATAATAGTACAACATAAATACCCCAGAAAGTGGGTGGGAAAACGGCGCCGCGGTAGCTCAATCGGTAAGTGCATCGCACGCGTAATGCGAAGACGTGGGATCGTTCCCCACCTGCGGCAAGTTGTTTTTTCATCCACTTTCATTTCAATTTATTTATCATTTCTTTAATTCAATTAGTGAGTACAAGTAATTTCCCCTATGGTGTCCTTGGTGTATTTGTTTGTTGGCTTCTTATGATACAATATTATTAAATATCGGGCCCCTCGGTGCCCTTTCTTCTCGTTCAAACCTGGTGAGGCGTTCTTGAACAAGTGCTACGGTAAAATAAATCGCGAAGCGAATAAAGAAAGCCCACCCTCGCCCGCAGGTAACGTCATCCGAGGACCTGTACCGCACCAGCGTCCCCTCGGTTCCCGATCAGCACGAGGCCACATCTCGCCTGGTCACCGTGTACACGACCAAGCTGGGCGACATGGTGGTCTATAGACCGGGAGACCGGCAGATACTGTGAGCCGCCGCAGCAAACGGTTGTATCTGAAACTGGCCGCAAACATTGCTGGAAATAAAACTAAAGCGCCTAAAACTATGTGAAGCGATGAATGGGGGTAATTGGAGGAACCGGCATCCTATATACCACGGTCGTGCGGGCGTTTTCAGGCGTGCTTAAGTCAATGAATATTGCAGTTGATTTAAGTGAAGTGGCATGGCTTATACTTAAATTTCAAGCGTACTTGACAATTCTATTGATGTACCAACTCGCTCTTCACGCTTCTACCGCGCCCAAGAAGAGCCCTATAGGTTGACTTCAGTAACTATCTAAATTGTCGGTGTCCAAGGGGGATATGAGGTGTAAACTGCAAGTGATACTACGATGAACGCGAACTGCAACGCCAATAAGCACACAAGAAGCGCAACCTTACTCTCCTCTATGGTTCAATGGCTATAGGCGTTCTGCTTCCGAGCACGAGGTTTCGGGTTCGACTCCTGCCCGCCACGGTCGCATTCGTGACAGAGTCGACACGAAAGCTGCCCGTGCATACTCAGATCAAAGAAGACGCTAAAGAAACATCAAGCACGTGATCGGAGTCCTCTACTAAGGCTTACCCTCATGCCGAAGATGTAGCTTTCAGACACGGGATGCCCTAGAGGGAAACACTAAGAAGCTGTACCAGTCAAACCCGATATATAGAATCCGAAGGGGATCACAAAGAAGTTCGATATATAGGTAATTCGCTATATAAAATACAAATTTATGCAGGAACTTTCAAGAGGATATATACACAATAATTAGTTACATGTGTGTTAGATATATCCGGGTTCGACAGTATTAGTAAATTACCCTTCTACGGTCACAAAAGCGCCAGCTCTTGCTGCGAGAGAAGGCGTGACAAGCCAGCAAAAATACGCAAAACAAGAAAAGACGGTTGGCAACTCCTGTCTGACGTTCCTGCAACAGCTGGCTATGACGTCATGAAATTGCGAGAGTAACCTTTCCTATTTAGTCAGTCGTAAATCAGTAAGATAAGGCTGCGTTGAATTATACTGGCATCGAAAAACTTAACGGTTGCAGGTTTCGAAAACTTTCTACCTCAGAACGGACCTGAGGCGAGAAAAAATATCTCCAAGCCTTAACGTCACGCTGACGTGTTGGCAGCGAGATTTAGGCAGCGAAATTAAAAAAAAAAGAAGAAACGACAGGGAAGAGTGGCCTTTCTTTTCTCCACATTTTTCATCATACGCGTGAAAATGACGTTGAAAGAGTGCTTTACTAGTCGAAATTAATTTAACGTTGTTTTTTAGTGTACCGTTAAAACCCGGTCAGTTCATTTAAAATGCGTAACTGTCAGTTGCAATGCACCCCTGAAAGTAACGCATGTATCGTTATTTGCACAGCTGCAAGTAACGGAGTGACTAATTAAGTATTAGTTACCATGCGGCTGATAGTTGTGCTTCTTGTGTCGAGGGTTCTGGTTCACTTGATGTTTGTCTTCGTTCTGTTTGCACTAGCTGTTTATACGAGAAACTGCATTTTATTCTAGTTCACATCTGAAGTCACGTTTGGTGCCTTTAGGCTTAAGATAAATTATATATTCATATGATTTATTTATTATTGCGATAAATACTTGCCGTTAAGGCATAATTCTTGGTGTGTATATATGTGTATTAAATGTGTGCTGCGAGGCCTGTGTTGTGTATGAATTGAAGCACATGAATGAATGAATGAATGAATGAATGAATGAATGAATGAGTTTTATTTCTCTTTCTGTATATGAAAGATGCCTGCTGTATAGTTTTTTAAAAAGCTGCGAATAACACAGCTTGACGTTTAGGACCGCGTGAGTCTGGACTGAGGCCACCAGATTGCTAGCGCATGAAATAGGCTTGAATCCTACGTAGATTCGTTTTTGTAAGACTCCAGAGGGCACAATATAACAATATAAAGAGATTGCAACAGTTCATAAAGTGAGCATGGAAATTTCAGTGCATGGGCTATTTCCGGCGCGCAGTTGTGACTACAGAATAGACAAGTCATGATGGGACAGAACACTGTCAGCAACTTGCCTTGCATTGTCTATTTTATCACCCCCTTTTCATTGCTACAAAATAGCACTTTGTCTTGACAAACCAAATCGCCCGACAGTATTATATCGATTGGTTGGAATTTTTTTACTTCCCTGAAAAGGGTGCACCACCTGGGGCTACCATGCGTTAGGTGAAGCCCTATTTACAACGGAGATTGAAGTTGCAGTTTTGGGTGCATTTTTATTCAGTCTTCTTTTTAAATATATTCTTGAGGCATGACGTCTCTTGTAAAGTAAAGTGTACGACATGACAAAGTGAACGACGGGTAAAGAAGAATGTGCTCTCCGTTGCTCCAATGGCGTATTGCGCAGAATTAGGCCTCCTGATTCGCAACTGATTCGAACTTGTCCTAGCAATAAAGTCCCCTTCTATTGCTGCTTAGGTCAATAAGACGGATGCGTTAACTACGGTGTGAACGGGAAGCGTACGACTGTAAGCATTGGAAATGATGGTTTTCCTTGCATTGCGTGCTTTCAATTTCGACTCGAAATCAACCCCGCCTTGCTGAACCGTCGTCAGCTAATGTCCGCCCCTCCATCTTCCCTTTTTTTCCCGGCCTTGGTCGCGTACTATATGTGCATAGTATGTATATGTGCACACGGTACATATATGTGCTCACATATATAGTATATATGTGTGCACATGGGCGCCTGGCAGTAAACGTGAGAAACCCCGGCGCCGTGGTGGGGTAGTAACGATGTCTAGAGCAACACTAGATTTTTAGAATCCTACTGCCTGTTATACTTACGTTCCTGGGTCCACGTGTTCCTGCGCGTGCAGCAATGTGCTAACACGTGGTTCGTGCGTGCCAACGTATAGATGCGCGAACTGTAAGTGCAATGCATCAGGCTTGAAAAAAAAAAAAAAAAAAAAAAAAAAAACCTCTCGGTGCTTCAGACAGGCATGGTTCTATTGCATAATTCTGTGCAATGATCTATGTATGCATGTATGTGTCCCGACGGCGAAGAAGGGATCGAATCCCGGCTGCGGTGGCCGCATTTCGATGGAGGGCGAAAAGTAAATTGGGTGCACGTTAACGTCTGAACTTGAGCTTGTTGGTATGGCTTCATTACGGGAACGAGCGCGCGAAATAATGGGACAGAAAGGAAAGGAAGACTGCACCCAGCGCCTGTCAAGTCTTCCTTTCTTGTCACGTTATTTTACGTTCCGTTTCCCGTAATGATCCCCCACAACAGCGTACCTCATAATAAGATCGTGGTTATGGCACGTAAAACCCAGGAATTAAAAATATGTATGTATGTATGTATGTATGTATGTATGTATGTATGTATGTATGTATGTATGTATGTATGTATGTATGTATGTATGTATGTATGTATGTATGTATGTATGTATGTATTATGTATGTATGTATGTATGTATGTATGTATGTAGTATGGATGTAGGTATGTATGTATGTATGTATGCATGCTATTCTGCATGCTATGTATGTATGTATTAGTATGTATGTATGTATGTATGTTATGTATGTAGTATGTATGTATGTATGTATGGTCTGTATTGCAGCATGTATGTATGTTATGTATGTATGTATGTGTTGCACGTTGCGTACTGTATGTATGTATGTATGTATGTATGTATGTATGTATGTATGTATGATGTATGTATGCATGCATGCATGTATGCATGTACTGTATGTATGTATGTATGTATGTATGTATGTATGTATGTATGTATGTATGTATGTATGTATGTATGTATGTATGTATGTATGTATGTATGTATGTACTACGTATGTATGGTATGTACCGTACGTATGTACGACCGCATACATGCAATGAGTTTGCATACTATATTACAGGTTCGAGACCGACCTGTCCCGACTAGGTGTACACTCCCCGGTTCGTGCAGCTGGTGACGCTTGTACCGACCACGAAACTGTACGGCCTCGGAGAAAGTAGGGGGCCCCTGGAGCGCAGCATCGTCCGGCCTCACGTTGGGTTTAACCGGGACCTGCGAACGCTGGTGATTGCACGCTCACGTACATCGGCGCACTTCGACTTTTCTGCCCTCCTGTGTCTCTCTCTCTCTTGTCCACTTAGTGATTTCGGCCGCCTCAGATTGGCTTGAGCTGAACCAGCCAGAAGGGAACTAGCTGCTGGCGCCTGTTTCGTTCTCACTGGTACCCCAGCGCAGCCAATAAGCACTTCAGCAGCAGCCGAAATTGGCATGTCCACTAGGTGGGCATTCTTCCCTGGCTTCATCTGCAGAAAGGAGATAGTGCCGTAGGCTTTTTGGTTCATTTCCCGTCTACCGAGACCAGTATTGGAGCTGTACCAAGGATATTAAAAAAAAAAACGTTATATCAATTTAGCCTGACAAAGTATTCTTTCAAAAGTCTATTTTTTAACTTTGGGGCAAGAAGTTGATTATTAGAAAAACCAAGGGGGGGGGGGGGGTGAACTTTTTTTTTCTTGAATCCAAAACTTTTTCAGAAGTCAAAACTTCGGTTCTGATACGCCAGTGTGAAGTCGCTGTTGTCAATGTAACTTCTCGTATTTCGGTCATCGTGAGGCAGCGAATGTTCGTGTCTTCTCTAGCTCGCGCCTTGGTACATACTTTTGGTAGAGTAAGAAATACACGCCTTGGTAAGATAAGACACATTTCACGAGAAAAAATATACAAGATGGCAAAAAAAGAAATAATTGCATATTCCGGGCAAAATTCGTTTACTATGTGCCGCGCACTCGCTCCCCCATTCAATGTGGACCGTGAAAAACGCGAACACACACACACGGAGACATACAGCGATGAATGTAAGCGGCGTAGCCGAGGGGATCGATTTTTTTCGCTACTGTCACAAGGACGTCTGTTTCTTCGTGTATGAGGCACAGTTAGTGCTGATTGTATATGCCGCAGGACCAAATTCCTTTCCGATATACGGACACTCCAGGCGCATTTACGCCGTCGCCGTCGGCGTCGCAGTGATGTTCTTTTTAATCTGGTGCGCGTATCTGGTTTTGTACAGAACGACAGCGCGCACTTCTTCCACGGTAGCCACCCGTTCTACATGGGCTTCGACCGCCTGGGAACGAGCTTCGGCGTCTACTTCCGCACAAGTGCCATATTCGGTGAGAGCGGCGGCCCGAACCGGCATCATTAAGCGCATTAAAAGGGAGATGACGTTAACTTCTCGAGATAGAAAGACTTAGTCTTGTCGGTCTATTACCATATGAAAGAAAACTGATAATGAAGCAGGGAAAGCAAAAGGGGAAGTTACGTAATGATTAATCGAAACGTAGAAATATCAAGAAAAATAAATAAATGAAAGTGGGCGAAAAGACAACTGACCGCAGGTACGAGCGGAATACACTACTTTTGCATTATTTATTTTTGGCAAAATCGGTTAATTACAGCGAGGAAACTTTGAGCGATAAGGTGTCTCGAACAAGGTAGTAATTATTGGGGTTTCAATTCCGAAAGCTGCGCAGTGTGTCTGTATGGGAAGTCGTAGTTGGCGGCCTGAATTGCTTATAATACAGGTTAAGTTCGACATCAGCATCTGGTCGCAATAGCGATTTAGCATTATTCTTGCCATCGGAATGTCGCCGCACCGATCGGAAAGCGAAACCGCGAGCTGGCGCTAAGCAGCAGAATGTCAAAGCCACAGAGATGCTATGGTATTCTGGCTATAGATTCTAGTAGCGGTGAAAACGGCCCCAACGTAGACCAAATGCTTGGCCAATGGTGTCCGATGTCATACCATTTTGGGCTCACGTAGGGGCAAACGTTGGACCGACTGTCCTCTCTGTTGGGGGTGGCCCATGAATTTATTTGAACAGAATTCTGGGGTTTTACGTGCCAAAACCACGATTTCATTATGAGGCACGCGTTAGCGGGGCAGTCCGGATTAATTTTGACCACCAGGGGATCTTTAACGAGCCTCCAATGCACGGGACACGGGCGTTCATTGCATTTCGCACCCATCTAAATGCGGCCGCCGTGGCCCGGATTTGATCCCGCGACCTTGTGCTTCGCAGCGCAACACCTTAGCCGCTAAGCCACCGCGGTGTGTGGGGTGGCCCATGGCGTTAGCTAAAGCATACCCTGATGACATGGCTCATCGGTTAAGACAATACCATTACGTTAGGCGGGGATAACGTTAGAGTGTCGTAGAGGCCGCGACCGTTTTAAGGTGACAATGTTCTCAGCGTCCTAGAATCAACAGTTCGTCTTGTCAAGTTGTTTATTGACAGGGTATACGCAAGGAGAGAAGCCGAACTCGGCGCGGAGGATTTAACCCTGCGAGCAGCCAGATCCGTCCCCGTATGGTGATGCGCCTGTCTGACTGGCACTTCTTCTTCGTTACAGTCTAAACAAATTATCTGCACACCGATAGCTCGCAAGATTGAAAAATGCACTTTCGCACGAGGCACGAAACAATTTACAGCGGCAGCATGACTTAGCGTTGCGCTTGACCCTCTCGAAATTAGTTGTGATATGTTCCCGCGACGCAAGAGGCAAGGCAACTGCTGCGGCGTTCTGGCGCCTCGGGCGTCTACAGAATTGCTATCGCAATAAATTATCTTCTGATAACATGCAGATCACTTGATTTCATGCAATACGGCGTGAGATGATGTGGTTTTTTTTTTTACAATAAACTCCAAATGTTTACGCACACTCTCAGCGTAGGTCACGTGAGATCTGTGATACGCCATAAGGTCTCTTCTGCACTGGCCGAAATCACTATAATGCCCGCAATTATCTCCGGGATAGAGCTGCATTGCTTTAAAAGGATGAATCCTAGGTGTAACCCTCTGGTGTGCTGCCACTGTGGCTTTATGTGCAGGTGCGTTGCCAACCTAGTGCCAATGCATTGGCAGTATAGCGACAATGTTTCGCCAGCACATTGGCTACATATTGCTCAAGCTTTGCCACCCCCCTACCTGTTAACGCGACAGCGTTAAGGGCCCCATGTCGCCGACGTTGGCGTTCTTTGAGCGATAATTGCCTTATATATTAAGGTGTATGTATATGCCACGCCTTACTATATGACATGCGGTGTATGCGGGTTGTATTGCCACACCATTTTATCCCTAAAGTTGCTCTTACCTTGTCTTACCATCTTAACAGCGTTATTCCTCGGAACTTTGATAATGATAGCCCACAAACAAATGTCATGCAAGGAAACACCGACAGCGCATGCCTTTTATGTTAAATCTTCTCAGACTGAAACATTAAAACGGCGAAAAAATAACAGAAACCTGAAAATGAGAATTTTGGGGCCGGGCTGCGCAATACCTCCGGGATGGGCCCACACAAGAGGCCGCGTTCTTACCGGAAAGCTTGCCTTCGTGTATAGCGTTCGCCGCCAACATTTCCCAGTAAACATTACGGTTACATAAGCTGCAGTTGCCGGGAAGCGTGAGAAGCAGTCGGGGATTCTTTGAATGCTATCGCGTTTCACTTTTAAAGGCGAAGCTTAAGCGTCCTCAAATTTTGCCAATGTATCGCCAATGTTCTGCCAATGCTTTGTCGATGCAGAGGTGCTGGGCCACATGACGCCGGCGCTGACGTTCCGCTCGCTGGGCAATCAGGTGGACGTGTTCGTGTTCGGCGGGCCGTCTCCCGCCGACGTGGTGCGCCAGTACCTGGACGTCGTCGGGAAGCCGGCCATGCCCCCTTTCTGGGCCATGGGGCTCCACGCGTCCCTGCCTCGGATGCCGACGCGCCCTGCCCAGGGCGCTCTCGACGACAGTGACGACGAAGATCCCCTGAGAGCGCTGCTCACCTACTCGAATTATCACGTGGTACGCGTCGTCTGAGAAGATTGTAGCCAAAGCATTTCGTTTGCCAATTTGTTTAATAAGGGAGGGACCAAACCTGAAAAACTAAGGCAGGTTGCATGTCATGTTGACCGCTAATAAAAGACGAAGACAGAGAAAGAAACACATGGGAGGTTGAGTAGAGAAGCAATCTTTCTTGATACCCTGTACGGGGTAAGGGGAGTATATAGTGTAAAGATAAAGAGAAAAAGACTAGGAGCTACACTGGGTATGCCGTAACTGTTGACGTCATGACGCCACAGTTCACATGACGTCAAAGCCGGCGCCTGCCGCACTGACTGTGACGTCATCAATGACGTTATATGGGTCGGAAAAGGAGCAATGGTTTCAAAATCCACCGGTTAAAGAAAAGGAAATAAATCACGCGAGACTAGGTTTCTTACCGCATACAGCGGAATTATATTCTGGCTGTATGCTCACGGCAGCATTATCTACTCATCAGGAAAGCAATTTTAGCGTATTCAAAAAGTGTTTCAGTGCCACTTTATTGAATAGACTGCTGTATTATATACGTGTAACGAGGCCAGGCGCATGGAACTCAAAGCGGAAGGCCGCCCAACGTTACAGTGGGTTAAGAGTGCGCCTGTCTCTCCCGAAACCATGACCGTCATGAATGTTCAATTGGTTTGTCACAACAACATACTTCAACGTACAGGGCTGTCTGCCATGACAATACGTAACGCCGAGGAGTTTTCTAAGCCACATCAAGCTACAGAAGCCATGACTGACATCCTTGCACGCCTGGAGAAAGTGGGCAGTTACACGAGGACATCGGAAGGCGACACGCTACTTTTAACGGCGAATACGATTAAGGGTTCTTAAAGATTTTTTTTGTTTCAGCGTTCCCGTCATCTTGTGCCGATTGTGCATCTTGCGACTGTGATGTAGCCTTCGCGGGGTCAGTTCATTTGACCCACGCGGCTTGGCCCACCTTGCGAATGTTTCATTTGCGCTGTCGTCTTGTGAACTTGCCGGTTGTCCAATTGTGTTGTGTTTGTGTGTATCCCGCTCCTTCCATAATCTTCTCAAATGCCGTGCTTGCCCTGCAGAATCGTTCGTGGGAATGTCCCATTTGACTCGTATTCGTTTTCTTATGAACGTTCCGGCCTTCCCACGTCTTGTATTTGTTTTTTTTTTCCCGTCCTCGTCCTTCTGTGAATGTTGCCATTGGTCTTTCGTGTTCGTCCCATGGATATACCGTTTCCTCCGACATCGTCATCGTTTTTTGAGCGTACGGATACTTCCATTGTATTTCTGTGTGAACACTGCTTCCTCTGTCGTGGAGAGGCTCGGCCTCTCTGTCCCGACGTGGGAGCGGCCCGCGGCGCGCTAACGCGCGCCCTAAAGGACCACAATGAAGTTTTTCATCCATCCATCTCCATCCTCTCCTGGCTTAGATGTCTCTTGCGCATACCTTCGTGTCAATATACCATTTCACCCATTGCGTCCTTTCCTTTTTTTTTCAATTTTTCGTACGTTGCCTTCTTGCACCAGCCCACTACATTCTCGCAAACGCACATTTTGTTCCCTCGTCGATCTGCAAACAGAATTTTTCTCTCATCGTATTTCTGATTGAACGTTCTGTTTAATCTGTCGTGTTCGTGTTTGATGTACCATTAGTCCTATCACTGTCTTGGATAAATTTTCGATTTCGCACATTTTCTTCTTGCACAAATGTCCTCTTTGACCAATTACATTCTCGAAAACGCACCTTTGGTTCCCTCGTCGACAGGATTTTTCTCTCTTCGTATTTCTGTGTGAACGTTGTGTTTGTTCTGTAGTGTTCCTGTTAAATGTCCCGATTGTCCTATCATTGCCTTGTGTAAATTTTCTCTTTCGCACATCTTCTTGCCCAAATGTCTTCTTTGCACCACTACTTTCTCGCGAAGACTCCTTTTGTTCCCTCGTCGATCTGTAAACAGGTTCTTCTCCCGTCGTATTTCTGTGTGAACGTTCTGTTTATTCTGCCATGTTTTTGTTTATAAATCCCGTTTGACTACTGTCTTGTGTGAATTTCCTTCTTCCTACATCGCCTTCTTGCACAAAAGCTTCTTTGCCCCGTTACCTTCTCGCAAACGTACATTTTGCTTTCTCGCCGTTTCACGAACGTCCTGACACTGACGTCGTATTATGTGTGAGGATTATGGTTGTTCTGTCTAATTTTCCTTATGTAGATGTCCTGTTAGTCCTGGTTGCCGTCTTTACCGAGATTTCGCGTTTCTTGCATTGTCTTCTTGATCGAATGTGCTATTTGCAGAATCACTTTCTTGCACGAATGCCCCCATTTCCGTCGTAGCTGTCTTGCGAATGCGTACTCTTTGTATCGCCGTCTGCTTGCGAACGTTATGCTTCACGTTAGTTCTTGTTCCATTAATAAGCTCCAGTGACTGGCTGTACAGGACGTCGCCTGGCTTCCCGTGGACGTCGCCAAAGACACGTGCGAGCATTCCTGGCAACGCGAAACTATGAATCGACTGGCCCTGGCAGCGACTGGTGCACACTCTGGTGGGTAGCGCTGGTTATATACCGGAAATACCAGCTAACGCGAGTCGAGTTTGAATAATGAAGCGAAGCGGAATTATATGCGGATAAAACCGTGCTATACGTTTTTATTATAGCACGGTTTTATTAAACCGTGCTATACTGGCGCTACTTAGCAAAAGCGGCGGTGGCGCGTGGATGGAGGAGCTTTAGTGAAATCTACCACTTGAGCCCACAGTATCGTGGAAGTCTTTCCACAATGCGGTCAGGCCTCTCCTTTACCTTCGTGAGTCGGTGACGGCGCGGGCGTTTGAAGCCGCGTCGCGTTAGCCAGATGGTGTTCAATATTACGACAAAACTGTATGCTTTAAAAGCTGGCTAGCACTGGAACATCGGAAATGGGCGTGGTAGTTTCAACGAGAAGGCTATATAACTGCATCCTTTACAAGGAAATCTCATGGCGTAAGTAGGACCTTCAGACCCCGAGTGATTGTGCGAGCTCGAAATTGGGAGTAAAAAACACCTAGCCCGTACAGCTGCCTAAACATTTGCGTTACCCAGCCGTAACCATGTTGGGAGATTTCTTTTGTTGAGAAGTTCGTGGAAATTGCAAAATTAAAAAAAAAAACATCACAACTGTGAACACAACGTACATCCTCCCTTAGCCCTGTCTATCTGACCTGTTTGTTTTAGAAGAAAAACTATCACGTTTACAACTGTGTAGCTCAGAAATAAAAAGTAGCATCACAATTTCGTAGACTGTATGTAATAATACATGTATACCGGACAAAATTGATATATTCTGAACCGGTGTGAATTATACAACTAAAATGGAAGTAGGATGTTTGTGATCCTCGCAAACATTGTAACGATTTCACGCAAACTCTAAATTCATATATCCCATTTGTCTGCTTTAGATGCTCTGACGTATGCAGTTTACACAACTGAGATAGCTTTTTCTGGGGCCTAGTTTTGGGTTTGTGAACTAGTGCATTCATTTTTTTAATTTACAAACTTCAGAATGTTGTTGCAAAAAAATTCGTTCTGTATATCAAAATTCTGCTTTTACCAGTCAATGGAACTTACCTTTCTTCCTCCAAATGTAGAAACTTCATAGAAATCAGTCTAGGGGTTGTTTCATAAAAATATTTCAGTGTTTTACATTTATCTAAATAGGCGTCATTCGAGTTGGGCCCGAGCTAAATCATATCCCTCTTACTATTATAACTCTTTAGTGTCTCTGAGCGATTCAGTCACTAAAGTCTGACTTTTCAAAGCAAATATGTTTCTTTTCAAACCCCCCATGACTTTCATTGATCGCGGCGGCCGGGTGCTGCTGCTGTCTCGCCGAGTAACTTACACCTTAACAAAGGCGAAGCATCAATTGCGATAGCAAATTAGTAGAGAGCTATTCGGAGTAGGGATAATATTTTTATCGGCTGCATAAGTTGGACACATTCGCTTACTAACTGAATTAACAAGCGTGGTGTCAGCGCGCACAAGCAAGCATGAATAGATCACACTCGATGACCGCAGACAACGACTGTCAAAACGCTTGCAGCAAGCGCAGCCGCCACAGCGAGCGAAGGTTCGTGCGGTCTATCGGTTCAACGGAAACTGAACGACCGAATGCACAGCGCATACACAGGTCAGAGCCGTGTGGAGATCGCTTTCAAGATACGGTGCGCACGACAGCCCGCACCGGCGCAAAGTATAATCGCAGTTGTTGGCAGAATAGAAGCTGCCCCCCCCTCCCCCTCCGTCTCGCGCTGCCTTCCCGCTTTCCTCCATTCGCGTGGGAGATTTAGTGGCCAGTTCCTCTTGCGCCCGGTTGCAAGATACGCAATTGGTGCCGCAGTACAGCGTCGCCTCTCCTCCCTCCCTTCCTCCCATAATACCCCCACGGTCTTTCGCGCGACGGAAGTCGCGTTTGATCTCCGCCGTCCTTTCGCTCTCCGTGATAGCGCGCGTCCCCCGCGCGCTTTCACTCACACATACGGCGCTCGGCGACGATTTTATCACCCTTGGACTTTATACAGAACCTCACGGCGACGGCGACGGCAGGAATCCGCTTGAAGTGTCCATATAATTGCTATCGCAATAAAAAAATGAAGCACAAATTTTACAAACCCAAAACTCGGCACCGAAGAAAGCTGTCTCACAGACTGAAATGGGCAGCTTTATAGCATTTGCTTAAGATAGATAGAGACATAGATTCCAAAATGTGCGTTGGATTTATTGGCTTTATCCTTTCTTCTTTTACATCCCAGAAGAATACACAAAGAGTGTCTAGACCGATAGCCAGAGGTTTGTAGGAGGTCGAGTGCATGAAAGTTGTGTTGGGCGTACACGGCGTGTTTGTCTATACGGGAGCCACGTTTCTTCCATTTTTGCCTGCTTTCCGTAAAGCATTGTCGTTTAAGTTCGAGTAGGGGCTAGCAATTATAGAGTATGAACGAAGGACGTGTGGTCGCTCTTTGCAGGTTCCAACCCTGAGCGAGCGACCTTCAGCAACGTACGTGTGCCGGTTAGCGTTGACCGAGGCCCAGTACTTGGGTCTCCTTCTCGTCAACCATAATCAGGAGTTGCTCGAGGATGAAGTAGGTGTCTCAGCACCCATCTATATAAAAATAATGAACACGGACAGTCTATACACAGTGTTTAAAGGCTTTTTGAAAAATCTTCTCGTAGCCATAAGTTAACAAAATTTGCAGACATTCTTTGCAATCGATCAGTCATTTGGTCAACAAATGAACGAGTCGAATGATTTATTCGCGTAAATTTATTCACCATTCAATTGTCTGGCAGATCAATGGGCAAGTGAACTGTTGGATTAGTCAACTAATCAGATAGTAATGTGTTTGGATAATTCGATGAACCAGTCAAGTAATTACGATTTGGTCAATCAAGCAGACAGTGGGGTGTTTAAAGGCTTGCCCTTCTTTGTAACGGCTGTGGACTGTGTGCTGATAAAAGTCTCGTCAGCTATATTTTTTATATTGCAGTAGATGAAATTCTAGGTGGCTACTTTGCAATTTTTTTACGAACATTCTACAAAACGAGTACGACCGTGAACCTGCGGGATGCATATGGATTGCCTCAGAAGCGATATGCTTATGCGGAGAGAATTTGTAGTGTTATGAACCGGTACTAACTAACTAACTGACTAACTCGGCCTCGGGAGGTTGTGGGTTCGATTCCCACCGCCGCCGGGCACCCACTGGTTCAAATGGGTACAAGCGTACCCCGGCCTGGCGTTCGGCTTCCTTCAGGGGTGATACGTTTGGGAAAGGAGCCGGCGCGCTGAATTCCCGTCGAAACCCTCGTGAGGACAGAAAAAAAAGTGATGTCTGGGCCGCTCCCATGGCGGTCATTGCCCATGTGGAGCCCCAAGCACCTATTGAGGTGCTTGGGGCTCCAGGGGACATCTCTACCCATTAGAAACACCGCGGTGTTTCGAATAGGTAGAGTTCAAATCCCGGCGGCACCGGGATTTGAACTCGGCACCTCCCGCATACGAGGCTGATGCTCTACCACTAGGCCATCGCTGGCCTACCGGTTTTTCTAATGGGTAGAGATGTCCCCTGGCCTGGTGCTCGGCTGTCGTGGGGGTTCACATCTCGAAAGAGGGCGCAATGGCGATATCAGGACTTGTCTCTGGGTGCCTCTTGTCCAACCACAGACGGCCTTGTTTGAAGAGCATCCGCCGCGGCTGTGGGAGGCAAGAGCTGCCGCCGTGTACCTAGCGGTAAAATAGGTACAAACGCGATCCTGGCCTGGTGCTCGGCCATTATGGCACCTCAACGCTTGGAACGGGGTGTTTGACCTCAACCCGAAGGAGTCCCCACCTCAGTAGGTGCTTGGGGCGCCACATGGGAAATGCCCGCCATGGGAGCGGCCCAGACATCACTTTTTTTCTGTCCTCACGAGGGTTTCGACGGGAATTCAGGGCACAGGGTCCTTTCCAAAGCGTATCACCCCTGAAGGAAGCCGAACGCCAGGCCGGGGCACACTTGTACCCATTTGAACCAGTGGGTGCCCGGCGGCGGTGGGAATCGAACCCACAGCCTCCCGCAGCCGAGGCGGGCGCTGTGCCACTAGGCTAACGAACTAACTAACTTACAAACTAAACATTATTTACCGAGTGTACAGGAAATCATTTGAAGAATAGACCATGAACTGTTTTTGTAGTATGATTTACACTTTATGTAGGTACTTTCGTACAGATGAGGTCAACATATATTGCGGTAAAAAGTTGCCGTAAGTCTATAGCATTCCGTCTATCCGTGTTGAAAAGCTCACGAAAGTCTAGACTTTATTTGACGTAAACTAAACACAGAAGTTCATGCGCTGCCTATTTGCAATCTATAAACTTCGTAGAGGAAAAACGCATGTCGAGTTTTTACAAGACGGAATTAAACAATTTAACTTGAGTTTGCTATAGCTATAGTGTTGCCAGTCTTACATAGGCGCTTCATAGGCAGCTTTGTCCTCTTATATAATCTTGTCCTACTTTGTGTTTATTTTTTACGCTGATAGACGTAATTACGAAGTCGGTTAATTTCGGTTTTCTTGGTGGGTTCAAGACTTCCAGTCACGTTTCCAGTGCTTTCCTCGACTCCATTCAGTGCCGCTCCCCTCAACAGCTTCACATCCAGTCAGCAAACTCTATTTTCATTCATTCGACTGTTGATTCATTCCGGCACTCGATCGCTAGAGACATGCAGGTGAAGTCCAAAAAATGGCCGGCCAATCTTCCTTACTTCTTTCTGCATTCATCGTTATTGACGTTATATAGTAGGAGAGGTTGGTTGCATAGGTGGCACCGACAACTCCTCGTCGCTCGGCAAAGAAAAGAAATACCGTATTTACTCGAATCTAGGCCGACTCCGATTCTAAGCCGACCCCCCAAAAGTTCGAAGTCCGAAAAAAAAAAAAAAAACTTACCTCGAATGTAGGCCGAACGAAAAAGCGAGGACAGCATTCGCAAAATGAAACACCATTTATTAAATTTGAACATGCCGAGCTCATTCTATGTCACCATCGCTGCTAGCCTCGTCGCTATCTTCCTTACTGCTGACATCTTCAAACAGTGCGCTATATTCAGTACCATCCAGCGCATTAGAGATGCTGCATTTTTGGAAGGAGCGCACGTTGCGGCGCACGCAAAAACCATCTCCCGTGGCCCCCTCCAACGACAGACCGATGCCGAAGTTCCGCCCGGTTTGAACGTTTGACGATGCCTCTACGGCTAGCACAATTACCGCATTTACTCGATTCTCACGCTTCCTCGATTGTAACGCGCACCCGTTTTCCGCGAGGAAAAATTTGGAAAAATAGATTTCCTCCCGATGCACTGATGTTGCGATGAATAAAAAAAGTCGCAGTTTCGCCCGAAAGGCGATGCATCGAATGCGGTAGCAAATTAGTAGACCGCTATGTCACGCGCGCTCAAGCAAACATGAACACACCTCGCTCGTTGACCGCGGAAACGAACTGTCAAAACGCTAGAGACGAAGCGCGCCTTCGTGCTAGCATGCCTCTCGCTTCAACGCGGCGAAAACACGGCGCGCGGCGGACTTTACCAGTCGCAGATTGCTTTCAAGATAGGGCCAAGCCTGATCGTATCGCCGGAGTGGATCGTCGCAGATTACGTCCTGCTTCGGTCCACTGAAACCGTTCCGCATTGCTTTGCTGGCGAAAATCCTCTCCTTCTGTTTGCGCCAGTCCCGCTCGCAAGTTTCGGATTCTCCGAACGCCCGTGATGCGGCCCGATTTCCGTCCGTCTCCGCACAGATGATCACTTTCCTTTTAAATGCGGCATCATGATGAACTCGGTACTTCATGCTGATAGATAGAGCAGACGCTGAGAACGTGAAGACAGACGGTAGACTATTGCCTAAGCACGTGTACTGCAGCACACGGAGGAAGCTTCCGCATGCTACGGTAGCTAGGCACGACGCGCGTGCGAGGCGGCCATTTTGAAATGCCGACGCAGATTTAGGGTCGTGTTGAAAGTGCGCGTTAGATTCGAGTAAATACAGTATTCGTTTAGAAAGCGGCACTATAGTGGCATCGCCCATTTGGTGCCATTACGATAACGCACGCCACACCGCGCGCCGATGCTGCACCATACCGATACTACCGATACGACGCAGGTCAAAATGGCGACGTCGCTCGTGTACTTCAGCTGGCTACTGGCGCGGCTAGTAGCGGCTGCGATACTGACTTTTCTAGATGGCGCTAACAATGCACCATATTTATCAGTTTCAGTTAAAAACTGGCGCGTTTTTTAAAATCCTCGAATCTAAGCCGACCCTAGAGTTTCGTGTGTGATTATTTGAAAAAAACTATCGGCCTAGATTCGAATAAATACGGTATAACAAAATTTGTAACAAAATGTCGCATAAATCTATCACAAACATCCAGCATTAACACAAATTTCTGTACATGAGTCCAAGAACCCGACAGAAGATAAACATGCGCAAATTTGCGTATGTAAGCACAGGTTCATTCTTTCTTGTTACAGGTCTTGGAAGCTAACATCACGAGCTACGTATTGGACTTCGCATACCCGCGATACGACGTATACCTCAACAAGGTCTTCACCCAAATCTACCCACGAACACCGTTTGACGGTTTGTGGCTGGTGAGAATTTTTTTTTCTGTACGGCTTACGGGGGCAGGGCCGCGATACTGAGCTTTGCTTTCAAGAGGCCGTGGTGTTTCAAAATGTCGGAAAGTATGCCACAAGACATAATATTCAATAGAAAAGCCAAAAGCTACATACTGCCATGCCAGGTGCTTAACCACAGGTGACGAGTAAAGGTTGCACCGATTCGATGCTTCCTTTCATGTTGATGACAAGAATACCGGAAGCCGGCTATATTCGAGCGTGATGAGCAACTTGCTGTTTCTAAATGCAATACCATTTCATTGCATTGTTCATCAATCCTCGGTAGTCGAGCGAACGCCCAGGAAATGAAGGATGATTACATTAGTTCAGTTAGCATTATGACAAGAGGCACCAACATTTACATTACCATGGTCAAGATGGCGTAGCATATCAGTGAATAAATAAATAAATAAATAAATAAATAAATAAATAAATAAATAAATAAATAAATAAATAAATAAATGAAAGAATCAATTAGTCAGTCAATCAGTCAGTCAGTCAATCTTTCGTCAATCGATCAGTTGAATAAAGTTTGAAATACAGTATGGAACAAGCTAACTTTCATTTATTCATTAAAGTAACCTAATCAATAAATGTAGCAGTCTGTGAATCTTATATATCGTTAACCAATCGAGAAGTCAATTATTTGATCAATATATCAACGAATCATTCAGTTTATTATCAATATAAGAATAAGCCACTCCAACAATTTTTAGGAGAATACTTGTTTCAGTACATCCTTTGATCTACCAATTATTCTATCAACTAGTTTTATCATTCTTATCAGCCCAATCAATCAGTAAATCAAGCAATTATTCGGACAATAAACTGAATCGAGTTCCATTGAATTGTTTCATCAATCAGTCAGCCAGTCAATCAATTAGGTTAACCCATTAGGTGAATCAATGCCCAGGATCGCAACGAACCGACGTTGGCGACCATCTCGCCACCTGGCGGTTGTGCGAGGGACGGTTGGGACGTGATACCTTACACGCCCAAGACTCTGCTGTCCGAGGGACCCCTGGACGCCCGGACTCTGTGCATGTCCCAGCACCTGATGTCGGGGCCTCACCTGGTGACGCACAACGCCATACCCTACTTGCAGGCGCAGGCGGCCTACAAGTGAGCACTGCCCTTCCGACACGGAAATTTAGTTCCTTACATTAGGTTCGGGCGTGGCCTCCGCGATGGGCTCCGGGAGCGCGCGCTGCCGGAGCCGATCGCGGAGGTCACGATTCGGGGCATAGCGCTTAAGGCCGTATTCAAGTATACTCGGTGTTTCTTTTCTTACGCGGAATACTCGAGGAAGGCTATCATATTCAGGTTCCTTTCGGAGCTAGGCAACGTGATGAGACGGACGGTAGCAGAAGAAAAATGAGTGATAGTCAGCACAATGACCTAAATAAATTGCGCTAATTACATTTTATTATTCGCCTTAGGACAATTGTTCCAACTGCGAAATTCAAGTGGAGCGGTAGTGAAGTCATGTCTGCTTAGTTGGAGTATAGCAGTTCTTCCGAGATACCCGTCCCTAAATTGCGCTATGAAAGAGATTGATATTCCAGTTAATAGTTTCCCTTAAAAAAGAGTTATTGTTTAGCAAGTTGCGGGGACGGATATCTCGAATATCTGTTAGCCTTACGATTTTTGCTAAGTGGACATCACTTCATTATACTGTACGGCATCTATTTCACAAGTACATTAATTGCTTAAATTGAACAATGACTAACGATTATTTAGCAAGTTTTAGATATATTACCTAATGTTTTGTTGTAAAATTATCCGTCAGCCAATACATCACTCCGTCAGTCGCTTAGTCGGAAACTTTGTTCGTCATTTGAGACTGTGTCGTTGAGTCACTAAAATTGATCAGGCAATGAATCGATCGATCTGCCCACTGCGCAGCGTGCTGGCCAAGGTCTCGGGACAGCGGCCGTTCGTTGTGAGCCGGTCCAGCTACTCGGGCATCGGCAAATACGCGGGTCACGTGATCCACGGTCTCCGTCCTACGTGGGAAGACCTGCGTCTGAGCATTCCCAGTAAGTCCACCGCGATAAAGATATACAGCTATAAGCAAAGTGAAATTTTTATTGAAAAAAAAACGACATTTCTGTGGCCAATGGCGCGATTTGTTGCATCAGCTGGATTACATGAATTCTGCCCAATAAATTGCATTGTGCCGTGAGGTAATTAAAAAGGTTTTGCCAATTACATCTATATCTATTTACTTAAAAAACACATATGGCACTTGTGAAGAAGAACTCACACAATATTAAGTCGTGTCTATCGAGCAGAAATTTCGTAGTTTGCGCCAGTTTCGAGAAATACACTTTCAAATTTGTCCCGAATGCATTGATGTTCCAGTGAACAGTTGTGAGCACTTCGTTTTCCCACATTGTTAAATATTTGGAGTGCAATCTGGACTGTTATTTAGAGAAAAGGTTGTTGGAAAGCTAACCTTAGGAAAGCTAAATTTGGGTACTTACAAAAAGATTGCTAGTAAAACTGTGTATAGAGTCATTGAATTGGCGGCTTGCTTGGAACAATACCTGCTTCGGAAAAGCAACTGAGTATTAGCGAAAATAGATGGGCGGCTACGTTATAACGTGCTTAAGAAAAACGTTGCCTCAAAGTGAAAAAAAAAGCAAAACAGCGCACTTCACGGGCGCCATGGACGAAAAGTTAGCTGGGGATCTACATCGATTCGCAAAATGGAATCATGAAAGAAATATTTAGCAGTAGTTCAAAAACTGATTCCCTGCTGTTCGAAGCCACGTCAGTGGTGTCTGGGAATATGCCCAATCAACCCCTGGCAACTATTCACGAGTAGCGTGTAGAAATGGTTCCATAACTATCGACAATTGCATACAGCAGTATCGATCGAGACGTAAATGAGGGCGCAAATACTTTGCCCGAGGCTCTATTCAATTTTAACGATGGTAAAAGAAACTTCAATGGATCTAATGGTGATAATACAAAGAGACAACTGAAGGTCGATAGCGTAAATGCAGAGAAAACACAGTATAAGAAAAAAAAAAGGTTCAGCTTTTTAGGACGATAGGATATATAGTAAGATTCGATGACCCTCCGAGATTGGGTGCCACCTGCGGCATTTTGGGATTTGCGTCATAAATGCTCATCACCAGGTGCCCGCATCGTCTGTTAAGATACTCTGTAAAGGCTATTAATAAAAAATCAGTTACCAGCCCACCAGCTTCGCCATGATTTATTCTATAAATATACTGCTCCACAAGAAAAGTAGAAAAATACCTATCAAGAAAGGGGTTAGGCAAGGAGACACAATGTCTCCAATGCTATTCACTGCATGCTTAGAAGAAGTATTCAAGCTCTTAGACTGGGAAGGCTTAGGAGTGAGGATCAACGGCGAATATCTCAGCAACCTTCGGTTTGCAGATGACATTGTACTATTCAGCAACAATGAAGACGAATTACAACAAGTGATTGAGGACCTTAACCGAGAAAGTGTAAGAGTGGGGTTGAAGATTAATATGCAGAAGACAAAGATAAGTTTCAATAGCCTGGCAAGGGAACAAGAATTCAGGATCGCCAGTCAGCCTCCAGAGCCTGTAAAGGAGTACGTTTATATCTAGGTCAATTACTCACAGGGACCCTGATCTCGAGAACGAAATTTACAGAAGAATAAAATTGGGTTGGAGTGCATACGGCAGGCATTGCCTAATCCTGACTGGGAGCTTACCATTGTCGTTGAAAGGAAAAGTGTACAATCATTGCACTCTACCGGTGCTAACATATGGGGCAGAAACTTGGAGGTTAACAAAGAAGCTCGTGAACAAGTTAAGGATCGCACAAAGAGCGATGGAAGGAAAAATCTTAGGACTAACGTTAAGAGACAGGAAGAGAGCGGTGTGGATCAGAGAGCAAACGGGGATAGCCCATATTTTAGCTGACATTAAGAGAAAGAAATGGAGCTGGGCAGGCCATGTAATGCGTAGTGTAGATAACCGGTGGACTATCAAAGTTACAGAATGTGTGCCAAGAGAAGGGAAGCGCAGTCGAGGACGGCAGAAAACTAGGTGGGCTGATGAAGTTAGGAAATTTGCAGGCCCAAGCTGGAATCAGCTAGCACAAGACAGGGGTAATTGGAGATGACAGGGAGAGGCCTTCGTCCTGCAGTGGACATAAATACAGGCTGGTGATGATGATGTACAACTCATTCATAACCAATTTAGCCAAAGTGAAATTTCCTTTCAGTTGGCCTTTACGAACCAATAATAGACGCCGCAGAAAGGCAAAAATAAGAAGCTTGGTGGCGCCACCTACCATCCCGTTTCGAAAGGAATAGACATAGAGTAGGATGCTAGCTCTTGCAGGCCCTAATCACGTGTTGAAGCGGAAAACTGGCGCCTTCAAAGACTAAGCTGCAAGCTAACGCAGCACACTGTAAGAACACGAGAGATTAGTTGCTCTCTTTTACTTCTATTATGAAGCAACATTGTGCAGATTCACCAACCCGTCCATCGGATTGAAAAGCCGAGGTTTTAGTGGTGGCAACTTGAAAATTAAAGGATCGTGGAAAAGTCAAAGTACAATGGAGAAAACGCGAGAAGACGCGGCTTCAATGCGCTGTCTATATAAGGCGTACAGTTTGTAAGTCCTCACAAAGTATTGCGAAACTTCTTTAAGCACAGACGGTAATAC
The DNA here is from genome assembly GCF_013339745.2 of Dermacentor silvarum. Taxonomy (NCBI): domain Eukaryota; kingdom Metazoa; phylum Arthropoda; class Arachnida; order Ixodida; family Ixodidae; genus Dermacentor; species Dermacentor silvarum. The sequence goes on from NC_051158.1 coordinate 31,480,063, forward strand.
GTGACTTGAGAACACGTGTAAGACCCCGTTTTTAGCATCGTTCCGCCGACATTCTTCTTGGATAAATCATGTTTTTTTTAATTCTTATACCGCTGCAGTGTTGCTGTCTGCCAGCTTGCTGGGCATGCCGCTGAGTGGCGCTGAAGTCTGCGGCGGCGAGGAATTCAAGATGGCGTCCCTCGCGGACGAGGAACTGTGCGTCACGTGGTTCTCGCTGGCCGTGTTCTACCCGCTGCTGCGACTGAGCAATGCCGAGCTGTTCGTGAGTGTGCTTTAGGCCTTTCCCAACGAGGGTTCCAATGCCTCGGTGTCGCGTTGAACGCTGCGAGCGTCGACTAGAGCATCGGGCTCGTGACTCGCTTCAACCAGAACGGGCATCGCCAATTTGCCAATTGGTCAAGTTAAGGACCACGCAAAGCGCAATGGAACGAAGAATGTTAGGCGTAACGTAAGAGACAGAAAGAGAGCGGTGAAGATCAGAGAGCAAACGGCGATAACCGATATTATAGTTGACATTAAGAGAGAAAAGAAAAAAAGATGGAGTTCTGCAGGCCACGTAAAGAGTATGGCAGATAGCCGGTGGACCAAGAGTTGCAGAATAGGTGCGAAGGGAAGAAAAGCGCGGTCGAGGACGGCAGAAAACTAGGTGAGGTGATGAAATTAGGAAAGTGTGTAGGCGCAAGTTGGAGTCAGCTAGCGCAAGACAGAGGTCATTGGAGATCGCAGGGAGAGATCTTCGTCTTGTCAGTGGACATAAAAATAGGCTCATGATGATAATCACTGTAAAACAAAAAACAGGGACGCGTGTCCATATTTGCTTTCCTGTTGCATACCACGCCGTGGTGCATACACTGGTCGGAACATAACGAATAGTAAACGCCCAGGTTAGTCTATCTGAAATTAATTGCTTTGGCGCTCACAAAAGTCGACGATTTGCCGTCAGTCTCATCTCATCCACCAAACGAGGCGCAACGCAGCTATGCCACGGTTGCCAGCATTCGTCATCGCGCGCCGACGTTCTGACACGCTCTGAATCAATCACGTGACACTTGCTCCGTCCTTTAATGTCATCTCCACGTGTGTATAACGAAAGAAATATTGCGCTTTACAGCTGCTGCAGCCGTCCCCATTCTCGAACGCTTTCCTGTCCGAGACGTCGGACATGCTGGACGTTCGCCTATCGCTGCGCCCGTACCTGTACTACCTCTTTTACCGAAGTCACGTCGCCGGCGACACCGTCATGCGACCGCTGTTTGTCGAGTGAGTGTTATCGTTTGTGTGTGTGTTGTTTTGGTAGTTATCACTGTCACTGCTCCTCGCTAACTTATACCTCACTTTTCATGGGGCGTACGCTGTCTTCTTTGTGTAGCTGTCGACACGCACATCGTGAGGATGTGTTAGTAACTACTGTGGCGCGTTCTCTTATTGAAACGCACGTCTCGATTTCAAGCAGCGTGGGTTCATTTACAGGTGCCAACTGGGTGCCATGAATGCCGTCTTCTAGATGAATGGCTGGATGGATAGATGGATGAATGGATATGGCTAGATAGATGAATGCAAATGGATGGGTAGGAGGCATAGATTGATACATATGGTGGATATGGATAGATGGATGATGGATAGATGAATATGGATCGAGGATGAACGGATGAAAGATGGATGCAAACGCACGGATGAATGGATGATGAATGAATGGATATGGACGATGAATGGATGGATATGGACGAAATATAAATGGATGGATGGATGGATGGATGGATGGATGGATGGATGGATGGATGGATGGATGGATGGATATGGACGAAGTATGAATATGTGATGAACGGGCGGATGGAAGGGTGGAGTGACCGAAAGAGCAGCGATGGTGGAGGTATCTCGTGTGACGCCGTGTTCAACCAAACCGCGTGATCCTATTACATAATTCTGTCCCTGTGTACTGTTAAGTGGTAACGTAAACGCTTTGGTAAGCAACGTACGCAAGCTTCCTAATGCTGCTGATAACAAAGCGCGATTGTATGTGTCTGCCTGCCGGTTTCTTCTTTCATGTTCTTCATAGAATGTTTGGTCCCACTCACACAACAGACGAACGTTTCCAGAATCATGGCCTCCAAGATTGGACGCGCTGCCCAATCTCGGAGGAGATGTCAAAACATTTTATCACCAGGTGTCTAAACCAGCGCTACAGCTCGAATTTAAATGGTAACGGTACAATGGACGCGTTACCAGCTAAGGCTTTTGCTGCTGCGGCAAACTACAAAGGAATCGCTGGCGTACTGCAAACGCTTTAGCTTCTTGTTATTCTACGGCACTCTCCGCCACAGTTTCGTAAAGCACGCTAACTCGGTGTCGCCTGTGCTCTGCACCCACTTTCTTCCAGATTTCCGAATGACACCGCGACACGGAACATTAGCGATCAATTCCTCTGGGGGTCCGCCCTGATGATAATTCCGTTCCTGGAACCGGTGAGTGGCTGAAGCAAAATGGCATCCTTATTTGCAACTGCGTGGCGGTTGGCGAGTACTTTAAGCGAGACATGTTAGGGCCATTATCTGGTGCATTTCTGGCGTCACCTTGTCAGCGTCGTCATCATGTTTGTCATCAGTCATGCTCCTTTTGTCTCCAGCAATAGCATTGGATTGTGGGTCGGCGACATGGGAGGTGTCGTCGTGCCGTCATCGTGCCATTGCAATCTAAATATTTTCGCTCCATCATGAGCGAGTGATTTAACCGGAATTGCCACATATACCAGCCGGCCATATTTGCGCGACATTCGGTATGTCTGATAGCGGGGCCACGCCCTCTCTCGTGCTGCCGCAGAACAAGTACGTTCGGCGCGCCCACATTCCTGAGGGCGTGTGGTACAACTTCGAGAGCGACGCCGGCGTAGCGTCGCCGTCGCTGATCTCGGAACCCGGCGGAGGCAGCCAGACGGTGCAGCGGCGCGAGAATCGCCGTGTGTTGCTGCTGCTTCGAGGAGGACACGTTCTTCCCGTCTCTGCCACGCCACCTTCCCTCTTGCGGTGAGAACGTGTGTAATGATGATGCGTGTATGGCCTTCGAAGATCTCAGAGGCCATGTAGCGGTTATGGCCTCAGAGATGGTTATGGCCTCAGAGAGGAGCGAGTCTGTTGTGGACGGTGGTTCCGGTTAAATCACTGGGCCTCTTCGATTATCTGTCCCTGACAGCCCCGGACTGCCCGAAGGCAGTGCTTTCAGCCAATGGGCGTTGCGTATGCAGATCTCGGACAGTCCGGGACTGTCAGAGAGGGATAATCGAAGATGCCCACTGGCTTGCCCGCGCTCAGCTGTCATACAGACGTTACATTCCGTGGTGAAATGTGTTTAACACCGCATTTGAAGGCAATGCCTGACAGTTTATTATACATAATAAATCGGTTGCGTGGGTCGTTTTCAGTTATGCCGGATAACAAACAATGTAGGCTTTATCACGGGGGCACAGCGTGCGAAAAGAGACAAGACGGACAGAATAGGCGCTGACTACCAACGAAGCGTTTATTTTTGCAAACACAAATAATATAAACGCATATCAGAGAGAGAGGAGGGAGGGTGTGGGAGAAACACGCTCATACGTCCTATACCCTATCTAGGACTGAATTGCTCAGCTGCGGAGATAATTAATCTCTTTGTCGGTTAAAGCACAGTCGGCGCCTGTCCTGTCCGTCTTGTCCCGTTTTTTTCGCTCTGTTTTCCCCGAGATGAATCGATACCAACAAGCTCATGTTTCTGCTCCTTTAATGTAGGCAGCCTCAGCGAGACCAACGATGACGCCGTGTATCTCCCGAAGGACAAAACTCCTTCTTGGTCCGGCGCTGCCTTCTGTGTGGACAGTATTTGGCCACCCAAACATAAACACTGTGCCGACATATATCGCCAGGAATCTATGTGCTGCCCATTTACTGTTTATATTGGGTTAACTATGGCGACTTGTGACCAGGGCGCCGTATGGATAGTTTACCCACAGGAAACATCACTACAGGGACTAAAGTGGAAAACAGCGGCGGTGAAATCACAAAATTTGAACTGCAGGATGCTTTGCTGCGACAGAAGTTGCCTTTATAAGAGAGCATTCAAGCGCCTCGAATAGCATCCAGTGTAATCGCTCCAAAAGTAACGAAATAAGGAACAGCTGTCAACAGGAGAACAGAAGACGAGAAACAGTTGACGTGATTGTATTCTACGTCACGCGGTTTCACAAGTGCCGTTTTTCTTTGCTTTACCAATAGGCCGCAAACGAGCTTTCTCGAGAACATGCCTCGTGTCGTGAGAGCAAAATCGCTGTCGGGTCACCTGTTCGCTTCGTACCTCTTGTAACGCGGAGCAAACGTGAGGTGCAGTTTTTATTGCACGTTGTCACCACGACCCGGCGACAGCCGCTTCGCACTTCCTATCCCAATGACCTCAGAGATCGCAGCGGGGCACCTTTTCGTTGCAATTTCGGAGGCCACGCTATCCCTGATCTCATTTCTGCCACTCACGTTCGCGACGCTTCTTGGATCATCTTCTTGCAGTGACGGCCGGAGCACGGAGTATTCGCTACGCGTCGCCTTGGACGAGCAGTATCGGGCCAAGGGAAGTATCTACTGTGATGACGGTGTCTCTGCCGGTGAGGAGCTGTGCTCTTCTTGCTGCTGTACATTTGCATAAACCCAGAGAGTAAAATCTCAAAAAAACGTCTTCCCGAGGGTTATCTACGAAGTCAAAGTGCTTACCTCGGTGTCGATACTTCGACGCCGGTCAACACAGCCAGAGCTACACGCTGGGCCTGACAACGTACAATCACGTAAAATGATAAGTAGGACATTGGCACAGCCTCAATGTCCAGGAAGGCAGCCGCAAAATCCAAACAAATGTCTTGACAAAGGACTGTGTCCCGTATATATGACAGGTGGGAGGCCGGTGTGATTAGCTTCAAATGCCACACCGAACGGCTTGACCCCTAACGTGACAAACGGGACGCTGATATAATTAGTGCATGTAGGTCGTGCGCAGAAAAATAAACAGTCACATTTAGCATACTTATGCCTACAGTAGAGCACGAAGGAATGCATCATTAGAAGGTCAACGTCTACTTTTACAACTCTAACAAAGGACTAGCTTAGTTACGCAGGAGCAGCGACGGAATCGTGGATTTGCAGGGTGGTGAACTTTAAATGTTAATGGGATGAAGGTTTAATGGCTGGAAAGTTCGGTGCCTTTTCAACCGATCAGAATATCTCCGACTATAAGATATCAACGAAGTCGAAAGTTGAGCCAGTTGATTCATGACTGGAGGTGAATGACCAGCTGAAGACACAACGTACACAGGAATGGAAGACGACGGAACCAGCTTTTTCCGGTCATCGTCTGTTCCTGTGTACATCGTATTTTCAACTGGTGTTTTCAAACTTCAATCTACAGGACATCAACATCGACGTATTGTAGTCTGATCATTTACTACTTGCACACTTCACCAAACGTACCGACTTTTCAGTGCGAGGACTAGTTTACATGCACAAGGAATGACAATGGCGCATTGCCATTCTGCCGTTACCATTTCCACCCAACCATGTATGTGCTGTCGATCGTCGGCACGCAGTATCAGTAACGGTAGAACGGTAACGCTATGCAAAGTTTTCAAAAAATCTTACTAACGTTCTCATTAATCTTGACTTGTGGTAGGGTCAGAAGATCTCTGCGAATGCTGCTGTGTCACTGTGAGCAGACTGCAGGATCTATGAGGGAGGCTGCAGGCCTCAGTACAAACTGAGAATACGAATGCGGCAAAGAATGAATGCTACAGTAAATGAGTGCAGATTTTTTTTGTCTGCAGTTACTGCAGCGTCTCGCAGGACGTTATGAGAAGTTCTTCTTGCATCTGACATTTTTACATTCGTTGGTATCACTGCAAAGTTCTTATGAAAGTGAACAAAGGGGCGTCTGACAATTGCTACAACGCAAATTCCAATTTTTTTATTGGATCTGCTTGGAACGATTTTTCCCCCTGTAACCTGGTCGTAAATTTCAGCGTACTCTAATTGCATAATTTGTTCATTTTTCAGCGTCAGCGTCCCAGTATTCTCAGGTAGTCAATGGGAAGGAATATCCAATTCACATAGTCAAGAGTTTCACCAAACCTCTCCTGACCAGGTAGCAAAAAGAAACACAAAGACTTTGAATCACTGACCAAGTCAGATGTTATTAACGTTTCAGAACTCTTACGTTTTCCTTGTTCACGATGCAACAACACTGTGAACTGGAAGTCGCTGCCTTGTGAACAATGAGCCTGTATGGGTTGCAAAACGTCAATTAACATTTAACTTTATTACTGACGCGATCACTTTTGAAAATTTATGATGTCTAATAACAGTAACTTCAAAAAGTCGTAATTCCTGGAGCTTCTTGTTGTGCTGATGTCTGGCCGAGCTGCATTTCACTCTCGCAAATTTGGCGCAGGCTCCTACGAGACCGGAGCCTACGGACTGGCTGACATCGTCTTTCACAAGGTCAGAGGTTTTATGACTTTTCTTATCTCTAAGCCTTCCAGATGCTCGAGTAACTTGTAATTTTTGATGAACACAGGTCTAGATTAAACAATGTGAACATGAACATATGGACATGAACGTGTATACATGCATAATCCTGCCTTACTATACCTATCCTCTTCACCATTCCTCACACCCTCATACCCTTGTACCCTGAGATAATATCTTCAGACTAGAGGATATTACCTCAGGCCAATTTGTCTGCGTTGCCTCAATAAATTCTCCTCTCTCTCTTGTAATGTTAATTTACAATTACCCAGTTCAAGGGTTTTAGTTTGTATACGCATAACCATTTGTGGAAGAGTGCAATACCCGAGAGTTCGACGTCAACAGCAGGCCCCTGGTCGCGCCATCTCGCTGACGTTGAGTTCCACTGAAGTACCTAAAACAGTTATCGTCATTATATCTGTGTGCAACTGAGCTGGTTGTGTGAGTCGGTGGCAGCAAATTCACGCATGTATGTGTGGCTCCCCTTTTCTTTTCCTTCAAATAGAACAGCAGGTAACAGAATAGAGTTTTTGTGCGATTTGTGGTTCAACAAACCATCGCGAGATGTCGCCACAGTCGCTGCTGCTATTGTCCATGTCTTTAGTACTCCGATACTTCGTTAATAACGATGCCTGTACGAAAACCTGAAACTATATAGTGAATGTAAATGATGAAAACATTTTTTACGGGCCATTGAATAGGAAGCTGGATGGTGTACATGGGTTCTTTCTCATGGTGGGGCAAACTCGCTCCAGCAATGTATAGATATACAAAATCAATATACATATCAATATATTCGAATAATAAAATAAACTGAATATCAGACACTCGTAAGGAATGCTTCGAATTGACAAAAACTTATTTAATTGAAATTTTAAACTTGGTATACGACTCGTGTTAAAATATTCGCACTTCTCTAGTGCTCTAACATAACTTAACCCAACCTTTTTTCACTGTTTCTCACAGGACACGCTTTTGGTGATTCCCCGCCACGCTGGTTTCCCGTGCGGCCTGGTGCGAGAGGTCAGGTTCGTCGGTCTGCCTCCGCAGCCTCCTGAGATGGCAACCCTGGATGGCTTACCGGTCTCCCTCACCACCCAGCAGAACCAGGTATACATGACGCAAAACATATTGCGAGGTGCCTTTTCGAAGTACAGCTTTTCATGATGCCAAGTCATTATAGATAAAGGGAATCGCACGTCGACAAAATCTGTACCCGAAAACCCCTCCCTCGTTTAACGATTGCGAAATCATATCCTGCACAAGAACAACTTGAACGGCCAACTTGAAAATAGATTCTGTTGGCAGTAAAAAAATGATGCTACGTGATGGCCGATGCCTTAAAGCAGTACTGATACAAAATTCTTTGGGTTCAATAAATATAACGCCCCCTTTCAACGTCGCGTGGTTTTTCCTGCATGTACACTGCGGTATACTATTAAAGGGAACACTCAAATGGGCGCCTCTCATTTTCTGGCGCCTTATTTGCAAGTGGCTGGAGTAGCAACGCCAGTGCACTGCACAGGTGTGTCGAAAGGAGTCAGAGCTACCAACCACACGCTATATGCAGTCTTCCGAGAGGGGCGAATTCGGACATGCATGCTCTGCGCTCGAGTGTTCCCTACTACTGTGGACCCCTCTGTTCCACCGAATATCTGAAGAGACACCTCACCCCGTGACAGTCATCGACTCGCCAGGGCGTGCCAGTATGGCGCTAGTGTCATCTCTCTGTGTGCCTTGCGTAGAAAAAATTTCTAGGTGTCCTTAGGTATCGCCTAAGAGACGTACGTGGAGGCGAAAGCTTTGTAAAACCTACTGTAGTTCCCCTTAATTCACTTTAATGCTCCTTAATCCACACTAATCTACCTCAAGCCACCTTTATCCGGCTTCATCCACTCTAATCGTTCCTAATCCACCTTCATCAACTTTAATCCACGCTAGTCCACCTTAATCGCCATTAATCCACCCTAATCTACCCTAATCTTCTTTCATCCACCTTAATCGACCTTAATCCACCTTATAACACCTTAATACATCCCAATGCACCTTACTCTACCGTTGTCCACACTAATACAATCACTAATCAATGATTAACTGACTTTGCTATTCATTATTCATCTCTTATACAAGGCTTGGTATGCTTTGGTTTGCTTCTGGCTTTCCTTGGGTTACGTGACTTTCTGCACGTCACAACGCGACCTTGAAACACACAGATATAAGGCTTTCGCCTTAAATTGTGGTTAAGCGTCCCGAGGCGACGCAGCTAGGCTCTATGAGAGACGATGTACCGGAGGCCTCAGGATTATTTTGACTGTCCGAGGTTCTAGGGTTTTCTCGTTGCGACCCCATCCACACGCGGCAGCCGTGGCCGGCATTCGGACCTGCGACCTTGCATTCAGTGGCAATATACCATAACGACTGATGAAGCCGCCCCAGCGGGTCTTTTACTTAACTTTGTCTCCATTATGGAGACAAAGTTAAATAGTAACGGAATGTGTATGTTGCTCGGGATGATGTCACGCATTGTGTACTTGATTCGGTTTATTAAGCCATGGCAAAGTGGGCCAATCTGGCCATTGTATCATCGCACGCATTAAGAGAGCGCCGGACGTCATTAAAATCATCTGAGGCATCGCATCTAGCCGGCCGTTGGTAGAGAGTTCGCGTGATATCCCGTGCCCAATGAAATAGAAGTTGTTTTTAAAAGGATTAACCAGCTTACGCGGGAATTAAGAGGCCTGTCATGTTAGAAAAGAGGAGATACTTGCGTCAGCCCACCTTATGTGTTGTTACCTGATAAAGAGGTTATTTTTCTTGAATGTTAACACAGGTGCACCTACGGTTTACTTAACCGCTTTCCTCAAGATAAACCTTAGGTTATAATTTTTTGTTACCCCCCGTACTGGCTCCGCATGTGCAAACACTTTTTGTGTGCATATATGCGAAAATTGCGCAATCAACTTCTCATTTCTGAGTAAGCACCTTTTCCTGTCGTTTCTCTATTGTGTTTATTGTGTTTGTCTTTTCGTCGCACTAAAAAAAATTTAATAGTTGAATGTGAACCAACTTTGCGCGTTCATCCGTATTACTGCAGTTTTTTTAGATGAGTGCGAGTATAGTCGGGTAATAAGTTGACCCGGACTTCATTCCCCAATGCCTTCCGCGCAGACCGTGATAAAGAACCTGGGTCTGCCCCTGGACAAGACAAGCAAGCTGGTTCTCCAGTGGCAAAACCTGCCCGTTGGCTTGTACCCAAGGCCCGACAACGGCAGCATCACCGGCATTCCGGCGGCTGCAACCTCCATTTCGCAATCCAGCAATCGCGATCCGGCAATCCCAGTCCCTGGCGCCTACTCCGAATCTCTGAACCACGCCTGTGGTGCGGCACAATCAGATAACGTGAGCGGGGGCCACGAATGCACGCATGGGAACTGAACGTTTTCCGCCAGCTATAGTACGGTCGTGTCCACAGCAATAAACTTTATTCGAAGAACAGTCACGTCTTGAACGAGTTCCTTTTGCACTCGATGACTGCAGCTGAATTTATTAAGGCGAATGCCTTAGGTTTCTATGTTGGCGGTGCCCTTGGCGTGCCCTTGGTGGTGACCTTGGCGTGCCCTTGGCGAGACTGCGCCGTGACGAAAAATGGCCGACGCCGCAAAGAATGGTCGAACTGATGTCACATTTCTCAGCGAGGTTCCTGTAAACAAAGTAAATTAGTGGCTCTGAAAATAAAATTTGGTACGTTTCGGTCTGGGTGGGAATCTAACTCGGGCCTCGAGGGTGCCAGACGCGCACGCTTTCCTCAAGCCACGGTTGATCCACGGTTCTGGCTCACTAAAGGTGTGCCTAGTGCGTGCCTGATTGTACACGTCACGTTGCAGCCATCTCGCCGACTAAAGGTGTGGCCCAGTGCGTGCACACACGTGTACTTCCCACTGCGGCTCGTTATGTCTTGCAAGCAGTCTAGCCCCGATTGTATAACTTTTTCTATTAGCAAATGTGCAGCTGGCTTTCGTCTTCTTCTGTTGGAAGAGTGTAACACCTGCCGAACTTTTTAAATTTTTTTCTTTCGCTTTGACTTGATCGCGTTAACTTCACTGTTTTCTACGTACAGGAATGTCAGGCTTTTTGGGAGGGCGAGCGTTGTGCCAGCGATGCAGTCTTTTACTGTTCGCAGTAGTTTTGTAATCTTGGACGAAGCCTCGTGTGTATCACGTGTTCGTTCAAGAAAGGACAAAATACGAACTTAGGTAGTCGCGTTTACTTGCCTACTATATAGAAGACAAAATGTAGCTGGCTTTTCAAAACAGAATAAATTGTATCGTCATAGATATATCTCTTACGTGCGACATTGAATTATGCTTAGTCCTTGCACTGGTTCGTGTGTCAACTTGTTTGAAGCCTCTTGTGCGTCACTAATCTAATCAAGCAAAAAATAAAAATAAAAACAAAAATTGCAGGACGCTTAAGCTTCGCCTTTAAGAGTGGAACGCGATAGCGTTATCGGGGCTCCGTTTGCAGCACAATTTTCTTTACGAGTAGGCTTCACAGCAACAAACAACGTGGGAAAGCCAGCTTACAAACACCAAGCTTACACTGATCCCCTTAAAGTCGGCTTCAATTTCAAACACAAATGCATTGCTGGGAAGACATTTTCACAGGAGCAATTTAAGCCGTCTTATATCATACCTTCTTTTATTATTTTATTAACTCTTTGCTGTTGCCCCGAGGCGCGCGCGTGTCCAAAATTTAGAAAGGCTCGGTTTTCAACATTCCCCTCAATGTTGCCTAGAACCAAAGTACAGCGAAACACCATCAAAATTGGAGGACGCTTAAGCTTCACCTTTAAGGAAAGCAAAGCGGTAACTTTTTTTTCAAGCGAAACTTGTTATAACTCACATATTTCGGTGGCGTCCATGTACGCACAAAATTATCGTCAGCCTTGACTCTAGAGTCCTCGTCTTCTTGCGCAGCTGGTTTGATGCGCCCGCCCTCGGTAATCGCTCGTGCCACTGCTTCCGCGTTCGTCGTCGTCTGGTTCCACAGCTGGATGCGTTACCGCTAATCATTCCAGCTTAGAATTTCACTTCTCTTCTGTCGTCGTAGTGGGGAGGCCACGCTTACGGGGGTATGAGCCATTGCTCAAGGGGGTATGAGCCATTCATTGTCCTATGTAACGGACAGATTTAATTTTGAAGCAATTTCACGGAAATCCATCCAGAATGAACGGGCTCTGCAAAGGGCTCGTCGTCGACGTGCCGATTCAAGCGTGAGCGCTTCTAAAGCCCAGGCGAAATGTCAGCGAAGAGTCGGGGACTCCGAGTTGAGGGAGCGCGATGTTGAGGCCAAACGTCAGCGTCGTCTTGCCCTCCAGTAGCACGACAACGGTGGTGCACGTCTCGGCAACGCTAGCGCAAACTTCCCCGGTGCGACGGCCAGGTTTCAACGCGAGTTTCTCAACCGGAACCTCGGATTCAGCTGCAGTGCGTGTGACCGGTTGTGGTTCGAGCACAACGTAGTAGTCTTCAGTGCAATGCGTTCGGAGGAACACCGAAGAAACACACGACAAGCTTCGCTTACCCCCATTTCCTCGACAGGGGAGGGGCTACTGATTTTTTAAACTGAAATGCAGTAATGATAAATAATGAAAATGAAAGAGGTCTTTCTTGCACCATAGGCAGGACCTATACTCACTACTGCATGCGTGTTTATTTGAAGCGTTATGGCGGATAGCCTTCTATTTTTTTTTTCTGGGTTAACCTGTTTCGCACTTTTAAAGTTGACATGCTAGGCAAAAAGCAAGGTTAAGCAAATGAAGCTTGTACTGTATATCAGATAGAGCGAGAAAAATACAGAAGCTATACTTTATTTCTATATTCAACAAAAAAGCTTGTAGAGTAGATCTGACATGGCAAGTAGAACATGTAACTCCCTATTTTTTATCTACATATTCAGTAAAATACGCTTTAGAGAAGACTTGATAGGGCGATAAGGATATTTAAATTACTCTCCCTATTTGTCCCAGTTGCGCTCTTCGTCACAGTTGTCAGTCAGAGAGCTCAACCAGACAGAGAGAGCTAATATAGCAGTAACCAAGTGTATTCTACTTTGCTGCTGGTGTAAAATTTCGGCAGGAGTGTAATCGTGAACACGTTGTCTTTTTAAATGTTTAAAATGTTGTACACTTGGTTCCAGGAATAATAGCTCTCTCTTTGGCTGGTTGAGCTCTACGATACCAGGTAAATCGTCCGTAGCTCTCTCATTGTGGGACGCTTCACTTAATTTGTGGCGCTAATGTTTACTGTAGCGGTACACTACGGGTCTACAAAATTTGTACAAATTGTTTGAGGCACCTTTTAAGAGTACGTAACGTAAATACCGTATAGTGGTGAGTTATTCTTTGTACGTCTTACAAGTGTGTATTATAGTACATGGCGAAAAACAAGTGGAAGCAGCATCGAATGATTATAAAAATCCCAGTGTCACCCGAAAGGCGAAGCATCGATTGCGATAACAAATTAGTAGACATATATTACGAAGCAAGGATAGTAGATTTATTGGCCTTTTAAACTCGCAAACATTTGCTTACTAACTAAATTACCTAGCATGGTATCACGCATGCACAAGCAAACATGGACACATCTCACTCGATGACCGCGCACACTCGCTGTCAAAACGCTGGAGTGAGAAAGCGCGGCGGCAGCAGAGAGCGCATTTGTCTTCATGCTGCTTCTCGCTTCAACGCCAACTAAGCGGCGAGAACACAGCGCACACGAAGCTATCAGCACTCGGCGCACTCTGTCCCCATCGCAGATCACTTTCAGGGTAGGGCACGCGCATCCGCGCCATTCACAGCCGCCGCCGGAGTAGAACGCCCCCCCCCTCTCTCCCCTCCACCCGGTGCCTTGCGCGCAACAAAAGACGGCGCGCTTCCTCCCCACTTTCTACTCTTACGCGCGCGAGATTGAGACACCATCGTCGGCTAACCCTCGCACGCTTTCACTAACACATACAGCATACAGCGCGCTGCGACGATGTTATCGCCCGTTTACCTAATACGGACGATCACGGCGACGCCGACGACGACGGCAGAAATGCGCCTGGAGTGTACATATAACTGCTATCACAATAATAAGTTTTGTGTTGTGAAAATTTATTTAAAATGCATTCGCTTATCTGTGAGCCAACAGCAAAGATCGTGAAGGACTATGTCACCATTTGTAATATAAAAGATACGTCATAAGGTTTTAGACACAATAAGCACACTAATTATTTAATAAAAGCGACAGAAATGCGAATGAAAATAGGAGAGTAGACAGAGGAGAGATATTAGCAAGACAGCAGTAGAGTATGGAATGAGTAGGGGATGAAACGAAAGACAGTATGCTGTTTGATGGTGAGGCACTGCCTATGAAGTCCCAGCGGGGTTGCTATGCCTCGAGCGGGTCCTCGTAGAGGCGTTTCAGTAGCGGACTCATGGCGCCGCCGCAGGCACCCAGCGGGTCGTCCATGTGCGTGTCCAACGCGGCCACGCACAGACGCCCGTGGCCATCGAGCGCCATTCGTGCCAGCTTGTGGCGCAGCGCCTCGGGTCCTTCGAGGGCGGCCACCGTGGAGCCGCTGCGAAGCATGCTGCACTCGCGGCTCCGCGACCGCTGCCTCGTCCAGCCGCACACCTGCGCGTGCGTCGGGAGATCATGCACGTGCTAAGACGACGTCTGACGGGGATCCTGGCTAGCCAGGAAACATGCTACTAAGTAAGAACTTGCGGCCACTGACCGAGTAGAAATGAAAAGACGCTTCTGCAACCTCTTGGGAACGGAAGCGTAATGGGTCCCTTTACAGAAAGGCTGTGGGCAAGGCAAGGCCTTGCCTGGACTTGCCTGCCCTACTTTGCCCTGGCCTGCCCTGCTTTTCCCTTGCCTGCCCTACTTTTTCCTGGCCTGCCCTGCACCCTGCCTGTTGCCCGCCCGTCCGCAAACAAGATGATGACACCCGTGCATCGAAACCAAATTCGTTTATAGAAACACAGCAACTTTTTATCCCGCAGAAGCAGTTTTTTCTCTGCATCTGTCGCATACTTCCGTTCTACTGTATATACGTTACTGCCAGGTAGCATCTGAAGACAGGAAATGACACATATACCCGTGGGATCTCTTTAAATAGAAACAAATTCGTTTGTTCTTGCTGTTTTTCATATCGGATTTAGCCGGTGTAATGATGATTTCTTCATTATTCCTTTCTTCAGGATGGTGGGCACTAGATGGTCGAGTAACCGTCGCTCTATGATAAAAAATTATTACCATACAATTCGCCTAACTAAATATTTTCCTGCCCTTCTGGTCCCAGCTCTCGAAATGTACTCTTTTGGGGTATTACCCACTTCGAAGCCATACATTTAGAAACCTATTATTGACTAGTCTCACTGTTCCTACGGTTACTCAGCGACCGCAGTTTCTGTGGCAACATAGTTTGGCTCAGAAATAGAATAGTCCAATTGTATCTTCCATAGTGTTAGCGATATAGCGCTTCACACACACTCTCTGCCAGTCCCTCATCTCTTTACATTTGGGTGTGTCGTGAACACTGTCGAAATAAACCGTTACCAACTATAGCCCTAGCATCCACACTAGCAACAGTGTACCCTTTACCTCGAAGTAGGCGGCCTTGCCGGGCGTGCCGGTGACGGACTGCGGCTCGCCGGGTCCCACGCTGGCGCCGTCCCCTTCGCTGGACTCCCCGACTCTGCCGACGACGGCCGCCGCGCCGTAGTCGGCCAGGCGGTACGTGACGGCGGACAGCGCGTGCGTGACGCACAGCTTGCCCCAGTGGCCGTGGAAGAGCCGCGCCGCGAGGGAGTCCAGCAGGGCGCGCACGCTGGGGCCCTGGACCGCCTCGTAGGGGCTCGCGCACCGGGGCCACGGGCTCGAAGGACCGTACAGCGAGTGAGCCTGCGCGAATAACCGCGGGCATACGCCGAGAAGGTCGCTGTTTATAAGGAATGTATATGATGCGATTCTAAGCGCTCCTAAACCACCTCTGACGATTCAAACACGATTTTAATTAAACGCGCTCATCGTGCACGAAATACTGCGACATTGATCATTGGCGAAAATGGCAGCTCTACGCCCCACAGGGAAGCCACGCATTTTAAAAAGATTATGCAGCTCTAACGGATACGTTGACTTTCAATTGAGACAACGATGTGAGGAGACGCCCCCCCCCCCCCCCCTTTCTCAAAAAAAAAGAGTGAAAAAAAAACCATTTATGAAGTCTAGGGTTTGACGAAAACTCGTCTGGCGAGGAAAGAACATGGCTGAATAAACGTACACTCGCCGACTGAAAAAACACAAAACAACAGATTGACGTTTCGGCGCCCAATACGGGTGCCCTTACGTAGCATGTGCAGAAAACCCTTATATGGCATACAGCAATATCCCCGTGTTATTATCACGCCTAAATATATCATGTGCACGTACACAACGCTGAGTCGTGTTAGGTACACTTGTATCTCTGTAGCCATGACAACATGACACACTGGCTGCATTTACGACATGATGTTGTTTGTAAGCCCACAAACTCACTTCGAGTGACCGCTTCTCTGTTTCCTTTTGTTACCTTGTGTCACGCGCAACGCGTTGTTGCGTCATGCGCTGCTTTGCCAATGCATCCATACCAATCCTATTAATGCAGATGCCGAAATGTAAAGTGAAAGTAAAAGCAAAAAAAAAAAAAATAAAACGAGTACACCTACGCACTTCTCATGAGTTGTGAATGCGAAAGCATTAATGTCCGATTGCCGCTCAGCGGTCCTTCGAGTTTCGCGCAGCGAGTAATGTACCATAGCGGTACTTGCTGCCCGAGCCAGCGATCAGCAGCAGCCTGCGGCGCCAACGCCGCATGTCACCGACGCCGTGCGCGACCAGAATCCGAGGAAGCGGCAGCGGCCACCAAGGCCGGCAGGCGCGCGCAGCAGCTAAGCCTAGCGGGGTTGAGAGAGTGAAACGGACCGCGCGTCGGATCCAGAAGCGAGACGGCGGCTCCCGCACCAGCGTGTCACGCGAATGCGTCGCCGACGACCAGTCTCGCTCCGCGGCGTCGCGTCTCAGTATCTGCTCCGATAAGGAGCACTGGTGACGTGGCGTCGCGGCGATGCCCTTTCCCCTCACGCCACACCCGTTTCGCCCGCTCTGCTCCGTCGAGGCGCACTCGTAACGTGGCGTCGCAGTCAACGGGAATTTAGGTGCCATTCTGCTGCTACAGACACCGGCTTCTTTCGCCTAATGAGCCATTTGATGCTTTCGCATCAAAACTATATCTCGTTACTCCTCTCCGTAGCTCTTTCCGGTCCCTTCGAATATCGTATAGGTCACGCGGGTGACGCCATCAGGGCAAGAGCTTTGCATTGGTCGGTAGGCGAGGAATGAGAGCGTAGGCGTGACGAGATCCGGCTGTGTTCCGAGAACGTAGATGGGGGCTTGTCCATTGTGCACTGCTGATTCTTCCGGCTCCCCTCCGTAGAGTAGGAATCGCGTGGAGGGTGATCAGAGGCTGACTATGAAGGAGTTCCTTATTCTGCCTGGCTGACACCAAGGTTCCTAGATAAGTTTCAAGGTAGCGTCATGGTCTCCTCCTCCTCCCACTCCTCCCCCAATCACCCTCGTTTATGGAGCGCAGCTAGCACCCCCAAAATGTTTCAAGCTTCCCAATGCAGCTAAGAACAAGTAGCTTCTAGCTTGTTTCGTACTACGTTACTTATTAATGATAAGCAGCGGTCGAACAAGGAATGTCGCTAAAGCCAGCGTTTCGACAAGGGGACTCGAGATCGTTTTTTAAAGGGCAGAAATTATCAATACTAGTTCGAAACGGTACTAACAATACTCGTTTTAAAAGTGTACGCCATGCAGCAAGTGCTTACTTACGCTAAACTTGGCGCGAACCTCGCTCTGGAAACTTAAAAAAAAAAAAGATAAGCCCGACTGCTAGCCGGTAAAAATGCCACGTGACCACACAAAGCGAATCCACTGACAGACGCTGGCGGGAGAACGCGGACATGAGACGGACGACGGCTAGATGAAAGAATGACGCAATTGGCTTCTATCCTAAAGACCTTAACTGACGTGACCAGTAAGTTTTGCTGCATTACTCGGAGTAGATGAGATTACGTGACGAGGAGGAGAGAGGGGGGAGGGTAGCGAAGGCGAGCGAGAAAGCGCGGCGTCCGCGTAGTCGTCCATCAAGCACCTATAACATGGCTATTAAAATAATTTTGAAAATGCTTCCGGCTCTTTGTTCACTGTAGATTGGTACACAGTTGCCACTTTTTCGCCAGTGCTTTAGCTTAGAATAGTTTAGAGGCCCTTGAACGTGTCTTGACAATGAGATAGATTATAGCTGCTGTGCGGGAGATCCTGTGTCAGATTTCTGCGCATACATATATCCCCAGGGGGTTTTCGAATAAACCGGTTGAAAGTGTCCGCTACGTGGTCTTGTCTGAATGTATTCTGATGCCCACGTCTGCTAAGCGCGTCATACGTTGCCTATGCTCAATAGACTCACCCAACTCACCCCGGGCAGTTAAGAGCGACAATATTTTAAAGTGATAGTCTCGAGTGGCATTCAAAATGTCACAAGCTATCAAAGTTTACACAAATTAAAACAAGAAAACCGAGTGGTTATGCGAACACGCCACCTATTGTCATGAGAGCGTTATGTTGTTCAATTTAGAAACTTTATATGACGACCGTGTCACTGCCATGATCCGAGACACACGTTGCAAAGGGATCTTAATTACATAGAACTAGGAAAAGCGTCTAGCCGACGTTAGTGTTATCAAAATAGCAGTATATCATGATAGTGTTTTGCTTACGAACTATTTCCGTCCCAAAATGGCAGAGATTGTGCAGATTACTGTGTATAGACTAATATAAGTGCCTAGTCGATGTCTTGTCAAAAGGTGTCATTATGCTGCTCTTCCTGCTAACTGTAATTGTCTAAAATGGTGACGAGTTGAAAACTTACTTTGTGGAGACAACAGGAATAGAATCTAGTCGGGGTCGACATCTTACCAAAAGAATTTTAGGTCATATTTCTTCTTCGTTTGCGAGCTATGGATGCCCCAAAATGGCGACCAATGGAGTGTCGGCGCCCTCGATAAAAGACTCGCTGTCCAAGCACACCTCTTGGTGGAAACTCAGAAAAGCGTGAAATCGACGCCCGTTTAAGAAAAATTGTCAGTCACTTAAGTATCCTTACGTGATTTGAATGCGAAAGCACTGTGGCTTCTCTAAGTTATCACCTGAAATGAAAACTCTACCTTAATCCACCGTAATACACCTTGGTTTATTTTGTACTAACCTTAATTCACCTTAATCCACTTTTATCCATCCTAATCCACCTTAATCCACTTTATTCGACTTTAACCCACCTTAATGCACTTTAATTCACCTTCATCACTTCACCGTGGGATTTAGCAGTGCGAAGCCGCAGCAGGTCCAGCGCCGGGAAAGTGACGTCATCACTTGGTCACGTGGGTTTTTGGTACCATCAGATGTGAACGCCGGGCGGACGCCGGATTTTTTTTTTTCGCTTCACGGGGCATATAATGCTTTCGCTTTAATATACGAGATGGTAAAGCCCGTACCTGCACCACAAGAAAGTCGGCGAGCTTGGCGAGCGGCGCGAGCTGCGACGCAACCTCGACGAAGTGCTCCTGCGGCGGCAGCGTCACGGCGAGCAGGAAATCGCGCGGCGCCAGCGGCCGACGCAGCCGCGCGCGCAGGAGCCGCACCAAGTCGGTGAGGGCGCGAGCGTCGCCGGCGCGGCCGCACCGACCACCGGGTGTCGCCCAGTGCAGGTTGACGCCGTCGTAGCCGAGCGACACCAGCGTCTCCTGCGAGACGCGTGACGAACTGCTGTTCAAGAACTGATCCGCCATTTTGATGACGTATGACGACGTAGAACATGTCGGGTTTATATCGTATCTAACCTTTCGAATAAACATGCAGTTGCAAGTATAGCGCCGTGTCCTGTCTTTCTCGGGCATCCGCTTGTGTCCCAGACTCCCAGTATACATAGGTTGCACGGACGTCATCGCGGACGCCTATATTGAGGGTACCAGAAGGTCGAGAAGGGGCGTAAGCAAGGAGCATGACAGCAACAAAACGCGCGTCTTGCGTCGAACGTCAGAGCGATAACAATGATAAACCGGCGAAAAACAATCGCCGTGAAAAAGCAAAACAGTTTGCGCGTGATAATACGTTGCACTGACGTCATCGTAGTCGCCATCTTGGGGTACCAGCGCGGTGAGATATGGCTGCGTGACGTCACATGAATACTATCTACAGTTCGCGCTCCGAATTAGCCATGCTTCCATACCAACTCGCCCATTTTACAGCGAAGCTGTGTACCTCTACCAGCCAAGGAAATTTTCGTGTCCTAAGCAAAAAACACCTGGCTAAAAATTGAATACAAACAGCATATCTCCTTTGAAACCAGGCACACACCATACAGCTCAGCACTCGTTTTCAAAAGAAAAACCACAAAAACAAGCATCAAAACCCCATGATGGATGATAAGGCGCGTGTGAACAATGGGTACGCCCTCCGACGCGTTCCGGTAAAGGTTCGGTTTGCAGCTGCTTCGAAAAGGTTGATGTCATTCAAAACCCTGATGTGAAGTGCAAACCGTATAATGTATGCTAATGACGTCTGCGAATAATGCGAAGCACGTTCCTTATCCCGCGTTTGTTTCCCGGTAAAGATTACGGTTGCGTAAGTTACTCCGAGTGGAAAACTACCCAACAGCATAGAAATCACGTAGTGACGGTCTAGCAACTCATTCAGTTCATTCCAGGCTACCATGGGTAGACCACGGAAAGTAAAGACACCAGAAGAACAGCGTGCATATAATGTCGTTGTGAAGTAATAAAGGGTGTGGTTAAGTACATTTCACGTGTCTCTGTCTCACTCTTTGTAGAGCCACGTGTGTGAATTCAAGTGACATCACAATACGTAATCGTTGTGGTTGTCGTTTACAGCTTCGCTGTAGAAGCACCTTCACAGCGTGGATTGGAGCCACAGTTTTTTTTTTCGCTTTTGATCTACCTTGAGATCCTTGGCGAGCGCTTCCCTGCGGGTTTCGTCGGAGGCCAGCCGCGACCAGTTGGCGTTGTCCGCCTCCTCGCCGCCCACCGTGAACAGGAGTTGCGTGCCGTACCCGCGACGACGCGCCACGCGAGCCAGTTCGGGCATGCCGAACTGCCTGCGAAGCAAATATGTACAGAGGTCAACACACTTGTCTAGAACACACTCCTGAGGGTCAAAAGAACCACCAAAGCTTGAGCCGACAATCAGGTCGAGAGATACCAATGGAAACTGTAAACGCAGTCATGCAACCTCACATACAGCCGATTTTGTGCCACGCGTCATCTTTAGATATCGCCAGCGCAATCTTGTGTGCGTTTTAGAGAAGTGTGTTGACCTCGTACGAGCGAAAGCAACGGAAACTCGATAATCGAGATGGCGCTAAGCTGAACTATATAGTGTCGGGCTCGTACACCTTTTTGCGCAGTTCGCCAGAACAAATGGGACAGCGCAAGACTGAAGGAGACCGCACATCGCATAAGCTATAAGAACATAATTTTTCATTGGTGATCTTGAAGTGTAGTTATAGCTTTTTCTGCTGTGTCCGCTCCCTAACTTACAGGGACGAATAGAAGTTCTGATTCTTTCATAGACCTATATTTACTCTATTCCAATGCACTTTGATTATAATACAAACCCGTGGCCAGAACAACAACAAAATTCAATGTTCGGGATGGTAACGCGTACACCGATTTTCATAGGTACCAATTTTTTTAATGCATGACGCCCTTTATTTTTCCCTCACGCGATTTTTACAATGTGAGAGAAATGACGGTTTGTAGTGACGTAGAAATGAATTCTATCTCTGAAGTGGCTAGATTTCATGAAGGGGAGGGGGGAGTGAGTTTTGAACACAACCTACTGTCAACTTGGTATCGTCCCTATACAACGCGCACGTCAGATTTCAGCGAATTTTACCGAAAAAGAAATGTGTGTTAGAAATCAGTAAATACAATATATACATACATTTTTTTACAATATATGACGAAAATCGGCAGATTTTCAACAAGAAACGACGCATCATGCTCGTATCTTTTTAAGTCACCTTTAAGAAAGCCATATCACAGTACACGGGAACTCCATAAATGTTCAGGCATCCAAACCGAACGAAATTGATATATTAAACAACGGACAACACTCCGAGGAAAACCAGTAATCTGTGAATGTGAATTTTCCGAAATTAACGGAAAAACGCATTAATATTACATATATGAATTTTGATCACCTGGGGCTTTTTAACGCGCACCCAAAGCAAGGTACATGGTCGTTTCTCTATTTCGCCCTCATCGAAATGCGGCCGCGGTGGCCAGGATTCGATCCCGCGACCTCGTGCTTAGCAGTTCAACGCCATAGCCGCTAAGCAACCACGGCGGCTTTAAAAGCTCGTAGTTGAGTAAACAAGAAAGTGAGAACGTTATATTTTTAAAGTTTTTTTCATGGTATTTGTTACAGTGCGCGAAGTGACAAAGGCAAATAAAATATTCTGATAAAAACCAACTACTGAAACTCATAATGATAGACGCCATGAAGCAATCATGCAGTCACCAAACATCCAAAGCTTGTGACATTCATTGCACCAGGCACAATATAGCAACACACTCAAGGGCCACCATAGAGCATGCTGCTCACATTTCCAGGGGGTTCTTTAAAAGTAAACTTTTCACTAGATAGCTGACAAGGGAACGCGCCACACCAAGATGGGGTGGGTCGCCCGTCCGGTATAATGTCACATTCATGATTAACATGTTTTATATCGATAGCCGTAAGAGGAAAATGCTTTCTCGAAAAAAAAAAAATTGGGGTAGCTTGCACTAGTGGCGCAAGGCTAAAGACACAGCGGAGCTGATCGGTATCGTTCGTTCTCGGCTTCTCTCACGTCGGGATCTTCTCGGAGCCAACGCTTTCTCTCCCGTTCCATAGCATTCTCTCGCTGGACGTACTAGGGGTTTCCGGCTCGCCGTCGTCGTTTTGAAGCGGCTCCTTCGGTTAACCGTGCTGGGTCCAATCGGCGTCGACGCTGGCAGTCTCGCTTAGCAGCGCGCCGCGATTCTTGGTAAGCGGCTTCTTCCTCGGCAGTACGAACCTTCCTTGGTCTCCTCTTGTCTACGTCTGGCGCGTCGCTGCCGCGCACCGGCTTTCATATGGAACGAAGGAGCGCATGCACAGTTGGCCATGACGTCACGTCTGACTCGCGGTGCATGCGCAGTAGTGTGTAGCTGGTGGCGAAGTCGTAGGGGAAGTGGGGCGAAAGCTATCCACAGGATACGGGCGGCGAACGCAGATGCGCCGGGATGACGTCACGGCGCATGCGCGGTTGCGCCCAGCTGGTGGGAGCTCGGCGGAGCCACATATATCGGGCTAAGCGAGCGCGCGCCTGCGCCGGCCGGCGGTTACTAGGTAACGCGAGGTGACGTCATAACTTGGCGCAGTTTTTCGCAGACGACTAACGGATATACGGATGGGTTTAACAGCTTCGCTGTTAAAAAAGTTGTCGCAGTTTCACCTGAAAGGCGAAGCATCAATTGCGATAGCAAACTTGTAGAGAGCTATACGGAGTAATGATATTAGCTTTATCAGCTGTATAAACTTGGACATGCAGCAGCATCGGCAACACGCAGAACTGTTGTCGACGCCATCGGCGTTTTGCCCGCGTTCGCTCAAAATGCGTGCGGCGTTGGTGACTGTTGCCGGAGCCTCTGATATAAATAGGCACTTGGTGCCGCAGCTAAACGTCGCCTCCCTTCCCTTCCCCACGGCCTCTCGCGCGTCGGAAGAAGGCGCGTTTGCTCTACATATATGGTGATTGTAAAGGAGAAAAGAGACGCCTACTTCTGCAGCCCTTAAGCGAGCACGGCGCAGAACACGCGTTTGTTCTCCGCCGTGCGTTCACTCCCCGTGAAAGACGCGCCCCTCGCGACCTTTCACTCGCACATACAGCGTTCGGCGCGCGGCGACGATTTCATCTCCAAATGACGCCATACGGAACCTCACGGCGACGGCGACGCCGACGGCAGAAATCTGCTTTGGGTGTCCATATAATTGCTATCGCAATAAAAAGTGGTAGGTTCTGCTTTGCGGTCCTGCTTAATAGATTTTCCCATGCTGTGCATTCTAGTACCCGCGCACACACACGGATGCGAAGTTACTCGAGGGTATCGTAACTAAGTAACTCTCTCCCATTAATTGCGCCCATTGCAGTAAGCAGGTCACTCGATCTAATTGAGAACAAGAAACGGCTTCGTGTCTCCGAGAAAGATTAAGGGTTTACCCTTTGAACTCCGCTAATCCTTGCGTCGCCCTTAAATCATCCTGTGACTCGAAGAGGAAGATAAACAGCAAAGAATCCAATATTGTGTCTCAGTATAGTACCGACTGTTGATAATGTTGACGGTGTTATCGCCCTTGGATTTTATACGGAACATCACGACGACGGCGACGGCAAAAATGCGCCTGGAGTGTCCATGTAATTGCTATCGCAATAAAACAAAGAAATCAGCGTGGCAGCGACTCACCTGTCGAATCCCGGGTTCCGATATGCCAGCCGCCCGTCGTGCAGCGCGAACGGCGCGTGGTACACGGCGTGCGTGCAGTACCGCAGCGCCATCTGTCGGGGGAAGTACGAGTATGGCGGCGGCAGCCGGTGGGCATGCCGGTCGTAGAAGCAGAGCACGGCGCGCGAACCGTTGCGAACCAGCCGCGGAGCGAGGAACTCCAGCTCGCTCCCGTTCCATGACTCCTCGGGCTCCTTGGCGTAGAGATGCATACAGATATGAAAATACTGATGAATGAATATATGATCCTGAGTAACCGACGAACGAAGAAGAACATAACACTGCGAACATACTGAGACAATTAGGAGAATTGAAGTAGGTTGCTTTTCATTTATTTAAAAATGAGATTTATCTGGGATATTATAGCATGCTACGATGGTAGAATACACTAGTTAATGACCAAAGCAGTTGGACAGGAAACCACGAAGACACGTAGCTATTATTGTAGAAACAATTTAACACTTCGGAAAACACGAATCGCGGGAATATTGGTTTGATGAACGCAATAACACTTTCTCACAGGTACGGCCGCACTTGTCTACCTCCCACCAATGCTGGCGTGTAATCGCTATCGCGCTCACCTATCACCGTTTTCAGCATGCATCCAGTGAACGACTACATCCTCACTGCAGATCGAAACATTCCGATAAAAAATGTTCCACGGCGTTTTCTGCATTACCACTTCACGATTGATACTCTGACCGGTAAGCTTTCCATTGTAATAAAGAAAAAAAATGGCTGGAAGAAAAGCTAGGTCGATCACACCAGCTCCGCTTTTTACTCCAGCCTTGCACCATTAGTGCAAGCTGCCCACATTTTTCAAAGATAATTTTGAAGTCAGCACCTGCACGAGCTTCGCCTGGCAGTAGGAGTCTTCCCCGTGGTCCAGCGGCTGCATTTCGCTGTCGTCGGCGCTGGCGACCACCCCTTCGGGCCCGAGGCGCGAGCCGCGCCCCTGCGCTGCGTGCTCATCGTCCCCGAGCCTCGTGCGGACGCCGCCGTCCAAGCGAAGCAGCGGCGCCACCGATTGCGGCGCCACCACGTGGTCGGCGGCCGAAGGCGCGAGCAGGAACGACGCAGCCACCACGATGGCGGCGCACGCGGCACCCGTGTACAGCCAAAGCGGGGAGCACTGCACGCGATGCGGCGGAGTAACGACGAGCGTCACCACTGAAAATACTGGCGCTGCAATCGGCGTGACGTAGCGTGAGGGATCCCGTGGGAACACTCGCCGAGTCGGCCGCAGCGGAAGTGGCAGCGGGCTGAGTTCGAAAGCTTTAGCAACGTTATACAGGGAAGCCTTAGCCATGCTTTTTTTTTATAACAGCCCACCTCGCTTAGATCCGCTGGAAGAACAGCTTAAACTGCAAATGAGAGCCAGGGAAGAGTATCTGCTCCAAAAGAATACACGGAACTTTATCTTTCTGGACAAATATCACTCTCTTACAAGTCCCATCATTTAGAGACAGTACGGACACGCCGTTCTGCTTGACATGACATCAAGAGAAATGACAGTGCGTGTTTTAAATGTGCACCAGCGACACAATAATCTGAACGGGGAAACCGTAAGGACTAGCCGGTCAAGACGAGCTTTTGGTCGTCCAAGAGTTAGGCTACACTGAGTTTTAATACAAGTGATGATAAAAAAATCAATGAAGGCCCATTGTTCAAATTTAGTAGTGCTGTGACAGTCAGTCAGTCAGTTGGTCAGTCGGTCATTCAGTCTATCAACCAATTAGTCAATCATTTAGTGAGTCTGTGAATAAACCATCGACTGGTAAATACAACAATCACTAAGTCGGACCTGCCAAATATTCACTCAACCAACTAATCCCTTACACTCATGCAAAGAACCAAGTTACTCGGTTAACCGAACAATAATTCATTCAGTCAGCCAGTTATGCACTCAACCAACCAATCTGTCACTCCAACAACGAACCAGGTTGCTCGGCAAATTCAACCGTACCGACAATTTTCGAAAGGAGCGCACCTTCCTTCTGAGCGCGGCCATCTTGCGGCCCCACCTAGGCGCAACGTAGACTGCCACGAAGCGTTGAGCTCGAGTCAGGTGCTGCCGGGGTGCCGCCGCAACTTCGGAGATTTCACCTCTCTCGGTGACCGAGCCGCTGTTGCCAGCGCGGCTCGACGGGGCTTGGCAGCCGTCCAGCTGCCCGTGGACCACGGACGCGCCACCGCCGTCCAGCGCCTCCTGCTGCGGTTCCTCCGAGAGGTCGAACTCGCACCCGCAGTCGGAGCTGCTCAACTCCGAAGGCCACCCGGACGTCAATTCAGGCGACGTGGGTGTCATCGTTCTCGCTCGATCAGGCTATTGTTCTTCCTTGTGTTCCTCGACGGTTTGCGTCTCGAGCCCGAGGCCACGCGCGGATGGTGTTGATAGTGCTGGTGGTGGCGGTAATGATGATCCGGAGAATGGCACATACCCACTAGGGGGAGAAAGAGAGACTTTATGCAATTAGCAATCTTCACGCCCTTTGCGGTCACGCCAACTTGGGTCACTGGGAAGCTTCGGAACAGCCAGTTTGGGAATAGACAACTTGGTCAATTGGATATAGACAGAAAGCCAGACAGACCGATGTCGGAAACTGCGTGACGTATCCTAGAATGCTTATCGCATTAAAAAAAGTGGCAGTTTCGCACGAAAAGCGAAGCACCGATTGCGACAGCACATTAGTAGACAGCTATACGAAGTAAAGATATTAGTTTTATCGGCTGTATAAACTTGCATAAAATCGCTTATTGAATAAATTAGCAAGCACGGTGTCGCGCGCACAGGCAAATATGAACACGTCTCACTCAATGACCTCGGAAACTCACTGTCAAAACGCTGGAGTGAGGCAGCGTGGTAGCAACAGTGACGGAATCAACCTCTATGCTGCCTCTCGCTTCAACGCGAACTAAGTGTCGAAAGCACAGTGCATACGAAGCTACCAGCACTCGGCCCACTTTGTCCAGATCGCAGATCGCTTTGAAGATGACGCCTGCGCGACCGCACAATTTGCCGCTTTCAAGATACGGCGCCCGCGCGACCGCGCCTATGCAGCAGCCGCAGGTGTATAACCCCTCCCCCCTGTCCCTCCCCTCCCCCGGCGTCTCGATCGCGCGACGGAAGACGGCGCGCTTAGTCCCCGCTTCCCTCCTTTGTGCGCGCGAGATTGAGCCGCGATCGTCGGCTGAAGTTCGCAAGCTTTCACTCGCAAATACAGCAAACGGCGCGCGTTGGCGATGTTATCGTGCTTGGACTTTATACGGTACACCGCGGCGTTGGCAGAAATCCACCAGGAGTGTCCATATAATTTCTATCGCAATAAAACAGAAATATAGGCACCCTCGTTTACATGAACATTATTGAATTGTTGGCTACTGCTGAACAGGCGTCGACATGGCGACGAGGACAGAACTAGAGCTCGCTGGATGCCTATAGTGCCCTGTAGCCAAGTGGCCGTTGCCGGCAATAACGGTAGTGCGACGTAATCGGGGCCAGCAAAAGGTTAAAATCGAGGAAAATGAAGCGGGTCGTTAAATAATAAGGCGCTAGGAATACCGCAGGGGTACACGTAGGGAGGATACATTATATACCCTACAATTACTGCTAGCACTCATGCCCATGAAAATTGGTGGTGCAGCTATCCTTTAGAGGTGATTGGCGAAGCTAATGCAATTAGCAATCTATCTTACGGTTGGTGCGTAATTGCTGATGATGTGTTTTTCATGATGATTATTATGAACGGCGGCACATATCCATTGACGCACACACAGTGGCCCCAGCTGGCATCGAGGATGTTCCCTCAGCACATCAGCCCGATGCCTCTACCCATTCCACAATGAACTAACTACCCATTGACTCAAATTGGCGGGAAAGAGGTTATGGTACGGACATAAATTCATAGATACTTAGAGAAATACAGCAAACTGGGTGAAATGTTCAAATAAGGCTAATAGCAATATTACGAATGTTTTGTAACACTTCACAGACATAACCAGACCAGCTGCGGCTTAACGACATACTGTAGCGTGAAGGCACCATCACAGAAAAGACACACCAGACACACGTCACAGGCGCTGCTCACACATTTATCCGATTGAAAGTGAGAGACGATATACATACTACTCCCAACACGTCGGGCAGACTACAGATGGCGATTATCGCAACCAGCAAGATCATTTCAAAGATCTAAAGAAAGTGTGCTCCGCCTTTTTAATTTCATCGGGAGTCTGACTCACACAAGCACAATTTTTCTTTCTTTTCTGTAAAACGTGTTCAATAGCTCACGTGTCGTTTTGTCTTTGCTTCTGCCCAGGATCTTCACATCATGGAACCTCGGCTGACAAGTGCAGGCTTTACAGTGCGCTGAAATATGCGCAGTGAAGTCCTTCTTCAAGTTATTGGCGTTCTCCCTGATTCCTATTCGCCACTTTTTTTTTCAAGCGAAGTTTGTATACGCTATAGCCTGCGCCGGCGATGTAACGCCGGCAGGCTAGCATTTTAACGATGTAACGCTAAAAAAATTTGTATTCCTGCTTGATGATGGCTTTCGCCATGAAGTATTAGCGAAACCATCATTGTTTTCTTTAACTCCCTCAGCAATTTGGCCATTATGGACGCTATTCTTACTGTTTTAGTTTTTATTAGTTATTACAGTTAGCACGAGTTAAGTCGTAGGCTCGGTTTGAGCGGTGCATTAAATTTTATGCGTAAGTGTCAAATGAACTATTGAGCGAAATGTAGCTCCACTAACGTGAAACCTGGGGACGTGCGAAGCATGCAGTGATGCACCACTAATGGGCTCATACTGCCTTAAGCAGTGGCTCGTAACCCCGTAAACGCGGTCACCCCAGTCCCCATTACGACGACAGCAGAGAAGTAAAATTCAACGCTGGAATGATGAGCGGCAACGCAGCCAGCTGTGGACGACGACGACAACGACGACGACGAGCGCGGGAGCAGTGGAACGAGCGCGTGCCGAGCGCGAGCACGAGCCGCTTGTTTACCGTAACGACGACGACAGCAGACGCCAATAGCCCGAGCGCATAAGGAGTTTCGCACCTAAAACCAGCGGCTCGCAGAGCTGCACAGGTGGTCGGCACGCGCTCGTGCCACTGCTCCCGCGTTCGTCATCGTCGTCTGCTTCCACAGCTAGCTGCGTGACCACTAATTATTCCAGCGTAGAATTTTACTTCTCTTCTGTCGTCGTAATGGGGAGGTCGCGTTTACGGGGTTATGAGCCATTGCTTAAGTGGGTATGGGGCATTCATTGTCTTACGTAACCCTAACAAATTTAATTTCGACGAAATTTCATGGAAATCCATCCAGAATGAACACTCTCGGGAAAGGACTCGTCGTCGGCGTGCCGATTCTAGCGTGAGGGCTTCCGACGCCCAGGCTAAACGTCAGTAGAGAAGAGCCGCGGACGCCGAGTTGAGGGAGCGCGGTGTTGAGGCCAAACGTCAGCGAAGAGCCGCCGACACCGAGTTGCGGCAGCGCGATGTTGAGGCCAAACGTCAGCATCGTCTAGCTCTCCAGGAACCCGACAACGGTGGTGCACGCCTCGGCAACGCTAGTGCCAACTTCCCCGGGGCGACGGCCAGGTTTCAACGCGAGTTTATCAACCGGAACTTCGAATTCAGCTGCAGTGCGTGTGACCGGTTGTATATCGAGCACACCGTGGTACTCGTCAGCGCAATTCGTTCGGAGGAACACCGAAGAAACACACGTCAAGCTTCGCTAAGCCCATTTCCTCGACATGGCAGGGGCTACAATTTTAACCGCGCTCGTCGCTCGTCCGCACAGTCTCTTATCTCTCCCACGCGCAAGCAAGGAAGCGGTAAGCCAGCGCCGGAGGGAGCGGGGGGGAGGGGGGGGGGCGCACTTCTACGCTGCCAACAACCGCGATCGTTGCTCGCTCGCACCGTCTCTTATCTCCACACGGCTCTGACCTTTATGCTCTCAGTTTCCGTTGAAGCGATAGACCGCACGTACGTTCGCCGCTGCGGCGTATCCGCTTGCTGCCAGAGTTTTGACGGTCGTTGTCTGCAGTCATTCAGTGTGAGCTATTCATGTTTGTTTGTGCGCGCTCACACCACGCTTGTTCATTCAGTTAGTAATAGTCGGGCCACATTTTCCAACGCACGCTACACATGCAATGCTGTCCGGATCGGCAGTGCAGCGCTACAGATGTGTCCCTTCGCACGCGCTGCCCACGGGAAGCGCTTCTCATCAACACCACCGTTTCACACGCGCCTTCTCGTGGTCATCGAGTCTCTCGTCATGTCGGTCTACTTACGCCGCAGCACACCTCCTTACTTAATCATTTTTAACTTGTGACTCATCTTGTGCACGTACGGCACGACTTCCAGGCTTTGGCCACTCCGCTCCCCCACTCTGCTTCGTTCGCTGGTGTGCCCGCTTTAAGCTTCTGTTGTAGGGGTTCGGCCACTTACGTTAGGACCGAATGGAGGTAGCCGGCTTTTGAAAGCCTAATTAACTGCTTGTCAGAATTGGCCTGCATCTTGGGTTCAGAAGACATTCTGAGTGCTGACGCCAAGCAGAGTGTATTAATAGCATTTTTCACAATCTTAGAATGCGCGCAGTGTAATCCAGTTGTTATTTTTTTTTGCTCGCGGTGGTTACCGCCAGCAAATGTGATCCTTTGAAAACGTGAAGCTTAAATGCAAGAAGTGTAGGGTATTGTAAACGGGGAGTTCAAAACGTAAAAGGCAGGCCTTTGCTGTGAAGCTTAAAATCATCTAAAACCTTTTTAATCTCACAAAAAGTACATGCTTGATCCATCACAATTACAAAATTATCCGCGTATCTAAAAACTTTAAACAGATGCCTACCGTGAAAGCTGTTGCCAAGAGGTTTCTCTATTTCCGACGGGAAAATGCCACGAAGGTGCTACGCAAGATCTTATGCATATGCCCTTTTTTTGCAAAAACAACGGCTTGTCAAACGACATAAAGGTGCTCTCCTGGTAGGCCTCAAATAATACCAAAACATTTTCCACACACATCCCAATAGCAGTTTGAAAAAAAAAAAAACATGCCCGTTGACTTTAATACACTTCCGAATAGCAGCAAACAACGCACCGTGAGGCACAGAATAGACCAGGTGTTCAATGTCAACAAAGAATGCGTAACATATGTCCTGAATTGCTGGAAGAATTTGTCAGGCATACGCACAGTTAAGAGCACCAAATGCATTCCATTCGAGGAAACTTACCTAGAATATCAAATTCCGTTTTCCTAAGCGAAACAAAGGTGTCACTGATACGCTTGTCACCATCCCAACGAATAAAGTAAGCTTCCCGCCAGCTCGCGTGCGACAACGTTATTACGTTTTCGGAGAACCCGTCTAGACTGTTGCCTAGATAGCCTTAAAGGGACTCACGAAGTGTATTTCGAATACCGCGAGACGACAGGGATGACCGCGAGATGCCGTATCGAAATTCTAACTCACCGAACGACGTTACATCGTCGTCTCTGTGTCTACACCAACGAAAGAGGGTTTATACCACAACAGACACGAGGGGATATTTACATTGTCCTTGTACACGGAGATACAGATGGTTTTCTCACGTTCGTAACACAGCGGTCTGTAATGAGAAGCAAATTGAAAATCTGTTATGCCTGAACTTTCTTCAGGCTTCAGGTAGAGATATAGATGAAAATTGTGAAGGCCGGAGCAGTTCGAGATGTCGTTTCGTGATGCAGTACTCATTGACTTCTTGTAGCAGTTCAAAGCCTCTATGCAAAACTCGCAGTAAGCATGACATTGCTTGGATATCTTAGTATGATGGCTTCCGCCTTCCTGATCCAAGCGCAGACGAGGACGACGAAGACGACGACAAAGAGGAGATTCTCGGAGAATCAAAAACTTTATTAATCTCAAATAAAATTGCAGTAGCCTTGTCTATGTCGGTTTCATTCCACTACCCGTTTACTGGCTGTTCCAAACTAATGTATCCAACACAGACATCCTCATCATTAATGACGAAACGCATCAGCATCATGAAGAACAGCAATCATTGCTGCTGCCTTTCTATTGTCCAGGACCGACATGCTGCTCAGCCACTGCGGATTGCGTAGCAGGTGCCGCGCACTGAATGTTTATTTCGAGCGAGGACTGGCCTATGCTATATGTCCAACAGGGAATCGACCTGTGGCCTGTGAGGGTAGCGAGCTTATAGGGGTCAATCTTTATGGCCTCGTCGGAGTCGCAGGAAAACATCCCCGTGCAAGCAGCGCGTCCAATGCACGCCAGATTTCCGAACGCGTCGTTCATGCCTTAAATAAATAAATAAATGAAAAAAAAACCTGCCAAACTCTGAAGGATTTTTCGCGAATAAAACACCTACTTTGATGGCGACCAAATAAAGAAGTTTTGTATTTTCGCTGCATACACAACAATGTGCACAGCAAAAGCCCCATTGTCTCGGCCACTGGCCAGCCCAAAACAAGAACGTCATGCAGTTTTTCAGTCAGTCCCTCCAAAACACACTGGTACATCGTTGAATATGCATTTGAACGAGACACAATTTTATTTCGGAAATCTCTTTTCTTATCAATATATTTGTTTTTCTTGTAGGTATCGATTCGTTCGTTTGTATTTATTAAAAACGCGATCATTCTTCGCGTGTATTCACGTGGATGCATATATCGTAATTTGAGCACGTATCTTTTTTTGAAGCATGCGTATAGGCGAAGCAAGTAATGTGGCTACCCGTCCAATGATGCAGCCGTTGGTCGTTTAATCTGCTCGTCCCGTTTTCATGCGCGTTCACTCATTGACACGCTGCAGAAGAACCTCCAAGTCATCGTGCAGCTGCAGGGTTTCCTTCCAGGTCCTCCACTCGTGGTCCGCCGCGAGGGCCACTACGTTGGAGGCCCTCTCGAGCAGCGCGTCGAACGAGACGCCGAAAGGCAGGTCGCAAAGCACGACGGCTCCCCACCTGTGACGGGACAGCGTCGGCAGGTCGCCCGTCGTGGCCACCAGGACGACCGACTGACTCCGGCGCCACGTTGACGGGGACCTGCTTTTCGACGAGTGGCACGGAACCGTCTCTCCGGATGTGTTCCTTCAGGTCACGCAGCGACCGCGTCGACGTCACCAGGGCGAGCGTCCTCCCGCGGCAGCACTCCAGGACTGCGGTGGTCTTGAGCGCGGCGAGTTGCGAACGGCATTGGGAGAAGAAATCGCGTGGAACGGGTCTCGGTCTGGCGGCGACTATCTTCTCGGCTTGGAAGTGCATCGCCAGCAAGCCGTGGTCCCGCAGGGTCTTGCCGAGTTCGTTGACCTCGTCGGCGTCGAAGAAGGGAGCGGTTCCAGTTGGGTCCAAGGTCCGGCGGTCCAAATGAAGTTTGCGCACCTGGACAGAAGGCGCTCTTTGTCTGAGTTGCAAATTAAGCAGCCGTGCCGCGCACATGAACACTGTGCACCATACAGAGAGTGCACAAGAAGCGTGAGAGTGCTAAAAAGAGCATTTGCTGTGCTTATCGAGCTTACAGGCTTCGTTATGTGCCGTGTCATGCTGTTCACTGAAGCTATAGCAGCAGTGTGCATGGTCACTTACTGGGAGGGAGACCGCCAGGATATGACAGCTACTCTTGTGCCATAAAATGAGTCGTTTAAATGTGGTACTGTCTTGAACCGAGAGCTCCAGATTATAGCCATTCGTACATGATGGGTGGGGATAGCTCGGGCCCGACATTCCGTGACCTATCGTTCAAGACAGCAGCCAGCAGTAAGCAGCAACAAACATCGACAAAGGTCACGGCAAAGAAAGGTTCATTTTGCTCCCCATCGCGATAGACGTCAAGGAACTTAAAAGTGAAAGTATGCCCGAAGATTATCAGCCGAGAATACGGCCTCAGGGGCTGGTACAAAGAAAGACGTTTATGCAGCTGCGAGCAGCCACCATCTCGAAAAGAATTTATGATTTGTTTCCCTTTTACTCATCTTCTATAAGTCGGTGAACTTCGACGAATGCAGTAATAGACGTGCCACTGTCGAACTCAGAGTTAATTTGTATAGACGCGCCAGCCAATTACGCTCGCTGATTTCCGCGGCTTCATGGCTGGCGTAAGCGAGCTTCTTTCAATGTTCTCTCCTATTCGCAAATACGTTTAGCAGTGCGGATGCGGTATACGGTCTCGTGGACGAGCTAGTACCGTGGAATTTTAGGTTATCACCGAGTATACAAGTAAAAATAAACTGCTGCGTTTTTGGCGGACTCAAGGCAGGGCTTTATACACACCCGCCCAACATCCCTCGAGGAGGATCACGACACCCCACCAAAATTTATTCCAGCCCAACCCCCCCCTCCCCCCTCCCCTCGATACAGACATATACTAATCCTGGAAAAAATTACACTAATCCCATGCACTGTGGTAATCGCTTTAAGAAATCTTCACTCTTTAAGGAGGTGGACGCTACGTGGCAGGAGATTCAAAGCAAGAGAATCCCGATTTTAAAGGTATCTCTGAATTGTGCGGAACATCAAAGGATGACATGGGGATCGAGAATTTGATTTATTGACGGTATCCTGGAGAGCTGGCTTCACAGCAAGGCGCTTCTAATGCTTGCATTCGAGGTCGAGAGATAACCAACGTTCCCTGCTTTGTCATCAGCTGCAATGAACATACTGCTTCTTCCCGTAGGAACGGCTGCGGTTGAAAGAAGCTTTTCCACCATGAACAGGATGTTAACATCAGACAGATGTCGCATGACGCCGGCCCATGTCGATGCGCTGATGAAAATTTCTATCGAAGTTCCAGGTATCCCCATTATTAGGAACGCAACAGACGAAGAAACGAGGAATATTTGCAGTTCGTGGATCGAGCCTACATGATGTGGGCCAAGAAACCACGTCGGGTATTGCAGGCACGATCGAGGCGACACGGTGAAACTGTGTGGTTTGTGTAGTCCCCGTTTTTATTATTGTTATTATTATTATTTCGTGAATGTGGGAGCCACGGTTGGACTAGTAGTTTCTTTCGATATTGCATGTACCGGATTGTAGCGGACATAATGTGCATATAAATTTTCTGTTCTTAGTTGTATTTTCGTTGTGTTGTTTAAGGTATGGCTGCGCAGTACCTGTTGTGCTTAGTTTTCTTTTCTCGTGCAAAATCATATTGTACTTGGTTTTGAAAACGTCTGCACTTTGTTCTATCAAGACTTGTAGATTCAGAACTTGCTTCACTTTGTTCTGCATAGAAAAGAAGAATAAACTTTGTGCACTCAAATGAAATCTCTAAACGCTGTCCCTTATGTTTTTGCAATTTTCAAACGTGGTGACAGAATGCCATGGGTGTTTAAATATAGTATTGAATTTCCGCAACACCAGACAGACATTTTGGCCTTCTATACAGCGTTCGTTCGTGCCTGCCTGTCCGTGCCCGCCTGTCTCCACCTTTGTTGTAGTATTTTTTCTGCAACAAGATCAGCTCGACATGCACTCACAAGGATGAACTACTTTGTAACATGTGGTTTATTATGCTTGCTTAAAAGGTTAATTAGTGCACTTCTGCTAATTAGCTGCTTTCCCGTCACTATTTCCCGAAAAAAGATTTCTGCCTTAATTGCATAAAACAACGTGGTAAGGAGAGCACTAACCTCTTGAACCTCCCCTCCCAGTCCTTCGCTCAAAAAAGATATAACCAATAACTTCGGATACACCGCCCCCCCCCCCCTCACCCCTCCGCGTTCTGGCAACACTTCCTAAAAATCTAAATTCTGGATAAACCCTCGATTCAAGGGTTTCGGCTGGCATCGGAGAGCCAGGAAGAATCGTCAAGGTGGCATAGCGTTCCCTGTTACGTGCGGTCGATTCAACGATCATTACATTGTTTTGTAGTTCATCTAATAAACTAGTTTGTTTCAAACGAAACCTTTTTTTTAACGAAGGCAGACAAGTGAAATGTGATGACCCACCTGTATTTCCCTTTCCTTCGAGTGTGGCCTGCCCGTCGTTCCGAGGCAACAAGTCAGCTTCATGGGCGTCCTCAGCACTTTGAGCTTTGACTCGAGAGAATCGAGACTGGAGACGTCCAACTTACTGACGAGGGCGAGTAGCCGCATCCTGCAATCCGACGACACTTGTCGTTCTTCTTCCCGACAGTTTTGAATCACGGTGACTATCTTGCGATATGGGTGTTCCGGCTCCAGGTAATGCTGAAAGTCCAGCAGGATCACGACCCCGAACATGTCGCTGGAAGGTCGCAGACCCCTGGACACGAACTCCACGAAGACGTCCGGTTCCACGAGACGCACGCCTTCGAACATAGCCCTCGACCAACAGGACGTGGGACGCCTGACGACGCGCACGTCGGCGGGGAGAAGTATCTGCAGGAAGCCGAAGAAGTCGTCGTCTTCGCCGATACGCTCGCCGAGTATTAGGACGCGTTGAGGTCCCTCGGCCTTGATGACGGAGACGCACAGATGACGGCGCAGCCGGGCGGTTGCCAGCGCCACCAAGCAGTCTTGCAGGCAGACGCGTTCCGTTAGTTCGACCTCTCGAGGAGTCGGTTCGTACCGCTCGTCGTCCTCGTTGATCGTGGGTTCGCACCGCACCGGTCTCAGGAGGGCTATGCGCCGCGCGAACAGCTCGGAGCACTCGGCGGCGTCCGAGACGTCGCCCGTCCACACCATGCCGACAGGAGACGTCTTTGGCCCCGCTGCCTCGAGGTCGCGAGCTGATGGCGGTGAGGGGAATGATGATAACGTTGACTGATGAAGAAGATGGTGGTCCTCCCTCTTGCCGCACACCCACTAAGCTTCTTCGTCGAGTATCGCATGTTTTTCACTCTGATAATGGCTCATAATACCCTCCCTTTAATTCCATCTGAACCTTGGCCGATCCTTCATTGTGGTACGAGCCTAATACCAGGATGAAGGATAGGCCAAGGGTCAGATAGAATTAAAAGAAAGATACTAGTACTGAAAGAAAAACATCAGAAACATTTGTCAACGAATCTAAGGAATAAAAAATCGTTTCATCAGAGCAAATGTGCTCCTCATCATCAGAAAAACAAGTGTGGTTGGACTGAACCAAGAACAAGAGAGAATGGTGATTCCGACTAGTGCTAACTTTCAATGTTGCTTTCTTCTGATGTCTTAATATTGGATCATACCCACTTCCGCGGATTGGCCAAGAAGCAGGTGGTTTGAAGCATGTTAATTAGAATTAAAACAGAATCTAAATTAGCATAGAACAGCGTGGGATAAAGAAATATAATTTAGAAATTAGAATAAATACAGTTAAGAATTTTGAGAAAAAATGTTTTACCATACAGAAGTGTAATAATAGGATTAATTGATAATTTATGAAATTCAGCAAGGTACTTTTCTGTGTGTCTAATAAAATTGTAAACTGCTAGGAAAGCATCCCTGTGTCTTAATCCCAGTGAAGTCGTCCCAAAAGAAATAATAGTAAGCGAAGTTAGCGAAAGGCCAAGTGGTCGAAAAAATTTCTAAGAGTTTTCTCTGTCCTAAAGATCGGCGGCACGAGCGAAAAAAAGAATGCACCACAGATTCAGCTGCATTGCAAAAGGAACATGGAGGGCACACAGCGAGACCAGACCTGTCTAAGTAAAGATTTAGAGGCGGTATGCGGCATCTCAATTTTGTAAAGGAAACTTCAAATTGCTTTCAAGGACACCAATTCCACGGGAAACAAAGATAGTGGTATTCAGGAGACGATGTTGGAATGGATTTCGCAGTTTCTTGCGATATCGCGAAATTTACGTGCAGTAATTGAAGTGCGAAATTTGAAGATGCAGTAAGTGCTGTGCATACAGACAGCGAGTCGGTCACTATAACAGCTAATGAGTCATTTTGGGGAAGCTTTCGTAATGCTAATAGAATCGCATATAATTCTGCCTGAAATATGGTTGTGAAGTCGGGAAGGCGAAGAAAAATAAGAACATTGAACATATTCATAGAAAATCAGCAATCCGGCCTTCTCATTGCACATAGAAGAGTCAGTAGCTATTATATTGTAAGTAGCTAGTTAGCTTAGGTGGTGTTGTAATATTGTAATTAAATCCTGCTAGGTAAATAGTTTCGTACGTTTGCAGGAAACCACTCATTCTTAATAAAATATGTTCAGTATCACATGTGTCCTGAATGCTGAAGCATTCTAACCTGTGTGAATGTAAGCAAACTGCTATTGCCTATTGGATGAGTGAAAAAAATTCGCTTTACTTTTTCAGGTGCCCTGCGAGCTGTCACTCAAGCAACACATTCCAGTGTTCTTAGACTGTGTGTACTGAAGTACCATTAAAATATCCAATAAACAACCCTTGTGAGATGTATGGCATGCTCTTGCTTAAAATCGGAGGACTTCACTATTAATGAAAGCTTGAATTGGTGTGCAGAAGAACCTGCGTAAAGTATAATTTTTATTTCCAAATACAAGCGATTACTCCACTTGACATTTTTTTGTCACCTCAAAATTATTCTTTACTGTAGCTTTGTGAACAAACCATTACAGAAACACAGCACTGCAGGAAACACCAAGATACATGATGAGAATGAAAACGCCTACTAGTATGACATTCCTCTGACTGTAAGCAATAGAAGTATCGAGATAACAAGTTTCCTTGCACTCCAAGTGGAAGTACGTGTTCATTATAGAAAATGGCTTGCAATCAGGAATTGTTATATCGAATACTAACGTTTCAAAATCTGGTGACATTATCTGATGTGCTATCGTACCTTTATGGCAAATCTTTGCTGACACAAAGAAAGCTAAACCACCGCATCGGGAAAAGCGATCCAGTCGGAAACATCCGATTTTTAGGAGCGAAGCTCCTTATAGCGGCACCCGTTCCGTCCCCGTCGTCGTAGTAGTAGTGCGTAACCAGTCGGAGAAAAATGAGAAAAAAAATTCCGAAGTTGTGTCCGTAGCGCGGAATCAAACCAGGGACCCCTCGCTTCCGAACGCGCGGCGCTAGCCCACTACGCCACGAAGCGCACATAGACACACGCACCACGATGGCAATAAATACCCAACATTAACGAAAGGCCGCGTTTCTAACGCGTTTGTGCTAGCTGCGTTACGGCCCGTGTAAGAAGCTGGTGTAAGACGCTGTGGCCTCTCCGCCTTACCTTCAACGCGTTTCGAACGCGCTGCCCAAAGCGGTGGCAAGTCAAGTCGAGGAGCGTTTATGAATACGGGGGGTATACTCTCTCAGCAGTCATGTGATGGCGTCGGCAAACGCGGTGCACGTTCCGGCATGTGTAAATGGCTGCGTAAGACGCTGTGGCCGCTCCCCCTTACTAGAGAGTACTGCACGTTTCTAACGCGTTTGTGCTAGCGTCCCCTTAAGCGGGAGATCCGATGATTCCCTCCGGAGCTTCGCCCACTCATCATCATTCACCCCGTGGATATGCTGTGATTTTTTTTATATGAAATGCCTGAGCAGCAACACGCCAAGCTGACTGAAAAATAATTACATCTGGAGAACATTTAGAAGGAAGGTATGATAAATCTGTTGCAGCGGAAAGTCGTCGCCACGCACTCGTACTCACAGTTCCAACCTGATGCGATCGTCTTCGTTCCATTGCAGTTATTGCTGCTTCGTCAGCCGATACTCGTAAGACCGTGGTCGTCACACCAACGTTCTCATCGTATTGTTATCATGTCGTAGTTTTGACGCTATCGTCGTGATACTATCGTTATCTCATTGTCGTCATGTCTTCGTCATCATTCCCCCTTCGCCGTTGCCATCGACATCATTTCTTCTTCGTCATTCTTTAGTCGTTTCCTGCGTCGTCATGATGTGGCCTTCGTCACGCCATCATGGTCATCCCCGAAGCTGACAAGCGAGTGTCATAACAAACAGGAAGCTCGCGGAGACATTGTACGTCGGATATACCCGATACATTGTAAATCGCAGACTGACCACCACAGATGGCAAAAACAGGTGTCTTCAGCAATGCAGCATGTAGATACATTGCCTGCATATTATCGCGCCAATGTCGACAATAATAGTCAGTGGGGTGCCGTTGGAATATTTGATTGCTATAAGCACTTTTGGAAGCCTCACATAGTTTGCGGTGTGTCTCTATGTCTCTATGGATGTCCACGCTGGATCTCTTTCTCGTCAACTTCGGTCACTAGGCACTTCATAGTCAAATAGACAGAGAACAAGAAGTTGTTGTGATGGGAAAACCGCGTTAAAAACCAACCATGCGTCAAACTTGAGTCACTGATTAGGTACCTCTGGGTATGTGCACTCTTCAACGAGCCTCTTCTTTGACGTCAATTTAAGTCACTTGGTGCGCGTCACTAGTTACAATTTCAATGACTGCCATTTATGCGAACTTGGGTCATTCGGTATGAACCTCTTCGACACCTACTCCTGGATATGTGTCGCATTTCATAAAATTCGGCAGAACCCATTTCACGATGACTGTCGACTTGATAGGCCTTCACATCTCTCAGCGGAAGTAAGACAACTTTGAAATGAGACACTCAATTCACCAGGAAAAATACACGTGATAGCCGACACGAATGCACAGCAACTAAGAGGTCGCCCGTGTAGTGCGACGTTGAAACATTGGATACTATGCTGTCGTGTCATATGCACTCGACACAGCGTTTGACCGTAGTTGCATATCGCTTAAATTGCTCCGTCCGTAAGCGTATACCGCGATAAAAATGTGGCGTTTGCGTTGGTCGCATGTAGCTTGTACGCAACAAACCAGAAAATTGGCACGACATCCGAAGGCCATGTCTTCTTTGGAGGGACACCTCGTAGTATTTGCAACTACCAGTGTGTGTAACTGACCAAAAGGCACACAAAAGTACGTGCTACAATCGTCTGAACCAACGTGAAAAAAAAGTTATGCGCAAACTCCACTGGAGTTGTCTAAGTATGCGTAAGCATGCCTCAAAATTTTAGTTGCCCAGCTATAAATTTTAAGTTGGCCCAACCCCAAATTTTAGTTGGTCCACTCCGAACCTTTGACTTGGCCAATTTTAAGTCAGCTCACCCCAAATTTAGGCTGCCCACCCTTAAGTTTCACGTTAGTTCACCTCCAAATTTAATTTGGTCAACGCCCAATTTAAAGTTGGCCCACCACTAAATTTAAGGTTCGCACCCCCAAATATAAATTGGCCAATGCCCAAATTTAAAGTTGGCCCACACTAAATTTAAGGTTCGCACCCCCAAATTTAAATTGGCCAATGCCAAAACCTAAAGTTGGCCCACCACTAAATTTAAGGTTAGTACCCCCAAATTTAAATTGGCCAATGCCCAAATTTAAAGCCGGCCCACCACTAAATTTCAAGGTGGCCGACCCCCGAATTTCAGTTGGGCCACCCCCAAGTTTCAGTTGGCCCACCCATAAATTTCAAGTTGGTTCACCCCCTAAATTGCAGACGCACCCGAGTGGGATTTCCGTCGCATGCGACCGATACGCAGTTCCGGTATGATGAAATTCGCAAGATGTGAAACAGGCTTCATATGCCAACCGTGGCTCCGCTCTCGCGCTTCTTTCTCGACAAGCTGTGCCCTCTAGTGGCGCCGCCGAGAACTCCGCGCATGACATCCGAATCAATAAGTGTGGCACACTAGGGGTTGTGAACGCTGAGAATTGTTCCCGCGTTCGCCACACACCCATTGACACATGGTCAGTGACTCAAGTTGGCGAGTTGTTCATTGGAGAGTGGCATATACTCAGTGAATTCATGGCCACTAAAGTGTCGAGTTGCAATCCTTCAGGAACTCTTGGGACGCTGCTTCGATTCCACCCAGCATGGGATACACTTAAGGGATTTGTTTCGGCGTTGTAAAGCGGCACATACCCTGTCACACGCCCCTAGTTATCCAAGTTGGAATCGATGTGGTTCATGGACGACTAGTACAGATCGAGTGGTACATACCCCGTTCTCCGAGTCGGCCTGAAAGAGTTTTTTAGGGGCGAAGCTCCTTAAAGCGGCACCCGTTCGTCCCTTGTCGTAGTAGTAGTGTGTAACCAGTCTGAGAAAAATGAGAAAAAAATTCCGAAGTTGTGTTCGTAGCGTGGAATCGAACCAGGAACCCCTCGCTTCCGAGCGCGCGGCGTTAGCCCACTACGCCACGAAGCGGACATGGACAAACGCACCACGATGGCTATAAATACCCAACATTAACGAAAGGCCACGTTTCTAGTGCGTTTCTAACGCGTTTGTGCTAGCGCGTTACGGCCCGTGTAAGAAGCTGGTGTAAGACGCTGTGGCCTCTCCAACTTACCTTCAACGCGTTTCGAACGCGCTGCCCAAAGCGGTGGCAAGTCAAGTTCAAGTCGAGGAGCGTTTATGAATACGGGGGGTATACTCTCTCAGCAGTCATGTGATGGCGTCGGCAAACGCGGTGCACCTTCCGGCATGTGTAAATGGCTGCGTAAGACGCTGTGTTTAACAAGGGCATGTACCTAGGCCCGCATCTACGTAGAGCCATGTCGGCTGGAACGTTGTTCGTTTTAAGAGCACCTCATACATACACAATGCCATCTCCTCCGCGACCCGAGTTGTTCCAACGGTTGGT